>NC_068427.1:24608738-24721238 GCF_023373465.1 Oncorhynchus keta | reverse complement strand
CAATCTGCTCTGCCTCTCTCTCTCTCCCGTGCCAGCACTGATATATAGCTATTATGATTGTTGTTACAGCTACTGCCCAATGTTTCTGACTTGGCAGAGACACAGAAGATGTGCTATCGCTCCACTTGAGGTTTGTCTGGTTTGCATGTAGGCTTTTGCAGATGTTCTAAATGTATGTGTGTTTTTCTGTGTGCATGTGTGCGTGCAGGGCCGGCCCGAGGCGTAAGCAACATAAGCGATCGCTTAGTGTCCCCGGCCTCTAGGGGCCTCGACATAAAACATTTTTAGGAAATCTGCCTGGATCTCAACTTACTGTCGTAGTAGAATAGTAATGTAGAATAGTAATAGTAGAATAGTAATGTAGAATAGTAATAGTAGAATAGAAATGTAGAATAGTAATAGTAGAATAATAATGTAGAATAGTAATCGTAGAATAGTAATAGTAGAATAGTAATGTAGAATAGTAATGTAGAATAGTAATGTAGAATAGTAATGTAGAATAGTAATGTAGAATAGTAATAGTAGAATAGTAATGTAGAATAGTAATAGTAGAATAGTAATGTAGAATAGTAATAGTAGAATAGTAATAGTAGAATAGTAATGTAGAATAGTAATGTAGAATAGTAATCGTAGAATAGTAATGTAGAATAGTAATTGTAGAATAGTAATGTAGAATAGTAATGTAGAATAGTAATAGTAGAATAGTAATAGTAGAATAGTAATGTAGAATAGTAATATAGAATAGTAATCGTAGAATAGTAATGTAGAATAGTAATGTGGAATAGTAATGTTAGAATAGTAATGTAGAATAGTAATGTGGAATAGTAATGTTAGAATAGTAATGTAGAATAGTAATGTAGAATAGTAATGTGGAATAGTAATGTTAGAATAGTAATGTAGAATAGTAATAGTAGAATAGTAATGTAGAATAGTAATGTAGAATAGTAATAGTAGAATAGTAATGTAGAATAGTAATGTAGAATAGTAATGTAGAATAGTAATAGTAGAATAGTAATGTAGAATAGTAATGTGGAATAGTAATGTTAGAATAGTAATGTAGAATAGTAATGTGGAATAGTAATGTTAGAATAGTAATGTAGAATAGTAATAGTAGAATAGTAATGTAGAATAGTAATGTAGAATAGTAATAGTAGAATAGTAATGTAGAATAGTAATGTTAGAATAGTAATGTAGAATAGTAATAGTAGAATAGTAATGTAGAATAGTAATGTAGAATAGTAATAGTAGAATAGTAATGTAGAATAGTAATAGTAGAATAGTAATGTAGAATAGTAATGTAGAATAGTAATAGTAGAATAGTAATGTAGAATAGTAATGTAGAATAGTAATAGTAGAATAGTAATGTAGAATAGTAATAGTAGAATAGTAATGTAGAATAGTAATGTAGAATAGTAATAGTAGAATACAATTTCGAAACTTGGTTGTGCATCAGCAGTTTTTTTCTTGTTTTCTTGTTATGTCAGTCACTGACAGTCTAGTGACTATAAAAACATATTACATTTTTGTAGCCTGACGGCCATCAGCTGACCTTTTTTAGATTGGTAAATCAGTCTAGCCAGCTATCTAAACTTGTAGACCTCCAGGGGGCCCCCATTGATTTTCCCTCTCACTCAGATATCATATTAATGGTATAGGTTATGGAAAAATGTGTAGAATTTCAGGACATTAGCTTTAAACTACAAACATTTCTCTCTACCCCATGGCAAAATGTGTAGAATTGCAGGAAATTAGCTGTACAATTTAAGAAAAATGTATTTCTCTCTCTATATTGGTGTAAACAGTGTTAGTGACTGCTTCTGCTGCATTTACAGTTTTTAAATATGTATTTGAAACTGGTCACATCCAGCTGGAACTACTTTTGCTTTCACGTGTAATGTTATTGAATTAAAATAAAGCCTCTCTTTGCCAACTGTCAACTATACTTCCTTAGTCTACCATCTAACAGCCCCTCATGCTATAGTACCATTGTCATATTGCATACTGAGTGCGATGAGAAGTCACTGGACTACTTATGTCAAGTTATAGTAGCCTGTAACTAACGTTGCTGTTTGTACTCTCTGTGTGAAATGGTGTCTTTCAGAGGAATATAGAGGAGATCAACTGTATCAGTTAGCTGTAATACGGTGCTTTCAGAAATTACTTTATTATGTTACAGGCTGAATTCAAAATGCATTCATTCAATGTTTTCTCACTGATCTACTCACAGTACCCTATAATGACAAAGTGAAAACATGTTTTTAGAAATGTTTCCAATTTTATTGAAAACAAACAATACTAAGGGAAAACATTGAGACATCACCAAAGTAATGCTTAGAAACTAAGAGCCCCTTTATAATGAATGCAGAACACGAAGCAGGGTTCATTTAATAGAGAACCACAAGCTGGGTCAACAACACAATGGATGGAAAATTAATTAGAGAGAGACAGAGAGAAAGAGAGAGATTGCAAAATGGGTGAAGAGAGAGAGAGGAAACCCTCGACACATTCTGTCAACCCTTTATAGGTCTCATACCAGAGTATATCCTAAAGAACCAATGTAGCATTACCCTGTTACAACCTAGTAGGTGTACTGTTGTATTGCCTCAAAGTTACTTTGGAGTAATGCCTATACAGTGTTCCTAATTTGGGTCTATAAAGATATAGTAATCCAAGCCTGTCTAGAGATAGTTAACCTTGTTCCCAGTCTGTTGTGAAGTAAGTGTATGTGAAAGAGATGTTGAGAGCTAAATGTATCTTTCTGCCTCTAGACAGGAAAAAATAACCACTCAATCACAGACATTCATTTGGGCTCTCAAGCTCTCTTATGCAGACGATGAACATCACACATGAACGTTCTGACAGTTATGGATTGGGTCTATCTACTGTATTTCTACAGTGATAGATTGCGCTGTTCAGTAAGCAGGGACATAGAAATGCGGTGCTTTCAGAAAGTATTCATACCCTTGACTTATTCCACTTTATTATGTTACAGGCTGAATTCAAAATGCATTTAACATGTATCAATCTTTCCAAAATGTCTGTGCTGTAAACATATTTTTTTATGTTACGCAGTCACTAATAGTTTTGTCTTCTCAGTGCATCCCAACATCAGTCAGAAATACTGTCTCCAAAGACAGTCAGAAAGATAAATGTATTTTTCTCTCCCATTTGGAAAGCTCCAAATCACCCAATCAAACTCTACAAATCAAAAAGGAGGGACCTCTGTGTGTCCTCTGACTCTAAACCCCATCTCACACAAAACAACAACCACAACAACAGCCAATTTACGTCTCTAAGGAACATCTAGTAATGACCAGCTAATAACAACCCCTCTGAACTGAGGGCAGAGAAGAAGAGAGGATAGAGGGATGGGGGAGAGAGCAGAGGAGAGCATCAAAAACACATTTCCGTCTGAAGTCAGGGAGGGAATGGTATAATGATCACAGGAAGCAAAGTTGTCCAAGATTAATGATGGAGAAAACATAACCTCTGACGTCCAACTGTGGAACAAATCACATCCTATATCAGCAAGGCAATGTGTGTGTAAAGGCATGCAGACATCTCTCTCTCCTCTCTCTCTCTCTCTCTCTCTCTCTCTCTCTCTCTCTCTCTCTCTCTCTCTCTCTCTCTCTCTCTCTCTCTCTCTATACACGTACACGCATGCAATCATGACATTCCTGTCTGTCTGAATGGTACGACCTGAATTATGAGTGTTTTGACCTTGAGAAAATGAGCGAACTAGGAAAAAATGCAAGCTATGTTTTGGGCTCTACAAAGAACTAAAGAACTAAAAAGTTCAGTGTATGTACAGCACATGCTGATTTGTATACCAATCTATTTGAAGGGGCTGATTTCCAATTTCCCCTAGGGAGAGACAGGGAGAGAGAGCCTGCAAATGTGAATAGAGCAAGAGAATGATCGACGCACGTCAATAAAGGTAGGGAAGGGGAGTATTTTTTTTGGGGGGGGCAGAATATCTACTGTAAAGTCCTCTTCCCCACATCACATCCCTCCTACCACCCCCTCCCTCACCAGATCATTACGTCCCAGTATCCCTCTCAAACAACACCGCCTCATTCTGTTTGCAGATTGCTTTCCTCTGGGCTGAACCTATGAGTAGCAGGATGGCTTTATTGTGATGACTTATATACTCGAGGCAGCTCTACAAGGTAGTAACTAGCCGGCACAGCCACAAAGTCATGAAGTCAGATTTTAACCTGTTCAGGATACCACGGTTTACTGCCCCTTCTGGAGGATTTGGGTACCCATATAAAACATGATACATTTTTGTCAAAAGTTGCTAATATATGCAAATAAAAAATATTATCGAATAGAAAACACTCTAAAGCTTCTAAAACCGTTTAAATTATGTCTCTATATAAAGCAGAACTCTCAAAATCTGCATTCTCCCAAACTATCTCTTCTCATCTGAAAAGTTGGGTCACCTTTGACCTCATCGCAAACACCCTCCCCAAACAGTTACAGCGCCAGGAACAGTCTCCACGTGTTCAGCGTGATCTCAGCTTTCAATGGGGCTTCTCATTGTGAGAATCGCCCGCTCGCAAGAGTTTGAGCACGCGGTAAGCTCTCAGTCACTCAAAAAAACCTGTCACTTTTCTGTGCGCAATGGTCAAGTCCTCTCTCTTTTCCAAGATCGATTGAACGGTGCCTGTGTTTCTGTTTGTTCTCAAAATTGCTGTACACCTTTATAACATGTTAAAGCTTGATTATGAAGTTAGTTTGACAAGTTTACTCGACATATTATATATACTTTCGAAGTTTTGGTGCGCAACCACTTCAATTTTGACTACATTTTTACCAAAATCAGGCTATTTTGAGAACCGAAAGACGCAGACTTGAAAACTGAACGCTAATTTGGTGAGTATAATCCCTTACAGGTCGTTTGATGGAAGAACAACAAAGGTAAGGAAATATTTAATGTATTAATTTTGGGTTTCTGTCGACTCCAAGATAGAGGAGTCATTATGCTACTGTGGGAGCGCCGACTCCATATTATAGTCTAGTGAACGCAAAATGTAACGTTAAAATTAAATGTAACAATGCAATTGCATTTAGAAGAAGTGTATCTTGCTATACATATGTAAAACATGCATATTTAGTCAAAGTTTATGATGTGTATTCCTTGTTAGCTGACGTTATCTGCCGGGGCTATCGTCATTTCTCAGGACATTTGGGTAGCATTTTTTGAACGATGCATCATTGTAAACAGAGATTTATGGATATATATAGCATATTATTGAAAAAAATGAATGTACTGTGTAACATGTTATATTACTGTCATCTGATGAAGATTTCAAAAGGTTAGTGAAATGATTTTTCTTTTAATCCTGCGTTTGTTGATTGCATATTTTTTCCTACTTGGCTATGCTAATGAGCTATGTCTGCGGTGGTGGTTTGACATAAATATGTGCTATGTTTTCGCCGTAAAACATTTTAGAAATCTGACTTGCTGGCTAGATAAACAACTTGTTTATCTTTCATTTGAGCTATTTTACTTGTTAATGTGTGGAGGTTAAATATTTTTAGGAATATTTTTGCGCATTGTGCGTTATGGTAATGAGCTTGAGCTGTAGTCACGCTACCAGCAGAGGAATAAAACTCCCTAAAAGGTCTATCCTTAACCCTAGCCTTAACCACACTGCTAACCTTATGCTTAACCCTAACCGTAAATTAAAACAAAAAAGCACATTTTGGATTTCATACATTTTTTACAATATATTGCCAACTTTGACTTTGCAGTTGGTCCATCTAGTATAAATCGCTCAGCTCTGCTCTGACAAGATACATCCCAATAAACGTCAACCTGCCTATCAGTACTCCGCCGGAACACATTATCACAGGGTAATAATATAAGACTTAACGCCTAGCGAGTTGAACCAATGGCGGCCAAATGAAACGTCAAAAAGAAACAATGAGCTCCAGATGTGGTGCGCACGGCTGCAGTGGCTGTTTTACAAGTTATGCTATGTTTCATTGAGCCACACTGTGTGACAATGCATGTAATCCGTTACCACTGGGGTGTAATACCACCCTTGTCACACCCTGACCTAACCAAAATAATAACGAAAACAAAGATAACTAAAGTCAGGGTTATAACTAAAGTCATAACTAAAGCCCCCCCCCCGCAAAGGTGCGGACTCCCAGCCGCAAACCTAAACCTATATGGGAGGGACTGGGTGGGCATCTAACCTCGGTGGCAGCTCTGGTTCTGGACGCCACCCACCTTCTTTACATTGAGTCCGCTCTTGTAGCGCTGACCTGTGGATCATCGTCGGAGGCTCTGGACTGCGGATCCTCGCCGTAGGCCCCTTGGCTGGGGACCCTCGCTGGGGACCCTCGCTGCGTGGGTCATCGCCGGATTTTCTGGACTGGGGACCGTCGCTGGAGACCCTGGACTGGGGACTGTCGCTGGAGACCCCGGGCTGGGGACCGTTGTAGGAGGCCCCGGACTGTGGCCCGTCGTTGGAGGTTCCGAACTGTGGCCCGTCGCTCCGGACTATGGCCCATCGCTCCGGACTGTGGCCCGTCGCCGGACGCCCCGGACTGGGTACAGTCGCCGGACGCTCTGTCTGACTGTCGAGGTGCACTGTAGGCCTGGTGTGTGGTGACGGCACTGGTGGTACCGGGCTGGAATAGGGCGACATCGACCTGAGGTGACATGCACCTCAGGTCGAGTGCGGGGAGGAGGAACAGGGCATACTGGACCGTGGAGACGCATTGGAGATCCAGAACATAGAGCTGACTCAATACGTCCTGGCTGGATGCCCATTCTAGCCCGGCAAATGCGAGGAGCTGGAATAGAGCGCACCGGGCTAGAATAGGGCACTGGAGACACCGTGCGAATCTCTGCATAACACGGTGCCTGACCAGTTACACGCTCCCCACAGTAAGCACGAGGAGTTGGCTCAGGTCTCCTACCTGACTCATGCAATCCCCTCGTGTGCCCCCCCTAGAAAATGTATTGGGGCTGCCTCTCAGGCTTCCTTGCTAGCCATGTACCTTCACATCGTCGCTGTTCCTCTATTCTCCGGTATTTATCCTCGTAGTATCGCTGTTCCGCTTTCGCTGCCTCTAACTCCTCCGGCG
Organism: Oncorhynchus keta; assembly: GCF_023373465.1. NCBI lineage: Eukaryota > Metazoa > Chordata > Actinopteri > Salmoniformes > Salmonidae > Oncorhynchus > Oncorhynchus keta. The sequence goes on along the minus strand of NC_068427.1, from coordinate 24,714,131 downwards.
ATACTTCCCCGGCTGTGTCCAGGATCCTGCTCCATCTAATATCTCCTCCCAGGTCCATTTCCCCATTAAGCGTTGTTCTTCCTTTTCCCGCTGCTTGGTCCTGGTTTGGTGGGTTATCCTGTCACGGTCGTCATAATGAGGGGACCAAGGCGCAGCGTGATTGGAATACATTCTTCTTTTATTTAACGAAGAACACTTAAACAAACTAAGAAAACAACAAACTGACCGTGAATCTATAAACAACTAGTGCTGACATGCAACTACACATAGACAATAACCCACAAAACCAAAATGGAAATTGGCAACCTCAATAGGATCCCCAATCAGAGACAACGATAAACAGCTGCCTCTACTTGGGAACCCATACAGGCCTCCATAGACCTACATTTACCTAGTCATACCAAAACCCCATAGATATACAAAAAACATGTTTATACAAACTGTAATAGGAACCTTTTTGACTTTTCATCTGGACTTAGTGCCCGCGCCTTGTGCATTTGGATTACTGGACTAAACGCACGAACAAAAAGGAGGTATTTGGACATAAAGATGAACTTTATCAAACAAAACACACATTTATTGTCTAACATGGAGTCCTGGGAGTGCCATCCGGTGAAAATCATCAATGGTTAGTGATTAATTTTTTTATTTTTGGAAAATGACTGTATCGTTTTCTGTGGCTAGGCGCTGCCTAACATAATCACAGTGTGCTTTCGGTTTAAAGCCTTTTTGAAATCAGAGACTATGGCTGGATTAATGGTGTATAATACTTGTATGTTTGAGGAATTTTAATTATGAGATTTCTGTTGTTTGAATTTGTCGCCCTGCAATTCCACTGGCTGTTTGCGAGGTGGGACGTTACCATCCAACATATCCCAGAGAGGTTAACACTCTTTTGGTTACTACATGATTCAATATGTGTTATTTCATAGTTGTGATGTCTTAACTATTATTCTACATTGTAGAAAATAGTACAAATAAAGAAAAACACTTGAATGATTAGGCGTGTCCAAACTTTTGACTTGTACTGTACAATAGGACGCACTCTGTTTTCTAAACATCTCTTCAACAATTGTATTATATACTTATTGAACTCTCTGTAAACCATCAATCTTTTTCCATTGACTTCTGGGAAATGTCATATTGATTGGTTGACTTATTGACACAAAGACAAATAGACAATAACAATGAAAAATAGAAAAACCAATGTTCTAAAACCAAGCACCACTTAGTACATTAATGTGTCAGACACCAATTCCGCCACAGTGACACCAATCAATCCTCCTCCAGGACAGAAATGAACCAGGAATCAACCTTTGACCCCTTGATGGGGGTATTTGCTGCTATGCAGATATACTGTGAATTGCCCCTGGTGTCTGTTAGGTAGTATGGAACATTCCTCCTGACATCCTGTGTGTCTCTAAGAAGCACAGGTCCTGCTATGGTTTTTCTGTACAAAATATACCATCAAAAGAAAATGAACTAGATGCTCTTAAATATGGTCATTACATTAAAAGGTGAAGATGAAATGAAAGACAGAGCTGAGAACAATATAATTATGCTAATCTAATGCTATAATACCATAGGTAATTGCTAGGCTATCTACTGGTGGTATATTTAAATTATTGATTTTAATCTACAAATAAATGATTGAACTAGGTATAGATCTGATGGTCTATGATTCAAAAGTCAAGTCAACCATCGGCCAGTCTTTACCATCAGTGTTCCTGACGCCTACCAGGAATAGGATGTGTCGGGGATTCGATTAATCTTGCCTGGGCGACCATGTACACGTGTTTTGCACCAGCTGAAAGTTGATTGTATTGGATTTGGAACCGGGTTGCCTCTCGGACTTGAGCCAGGTGGCCTAAGACACTGCATCTCAGTGCAGGAGGCGTCACTGCAGTACCTGGTTCGAATCCAGGCTGCATCACATGCGGCCGTGATTGGGAGTCCCATAGTGTCGCCCGGGTTTGTCCCGGGGTAGGCCATCATTGTAAATAAGAATTTGTTCTTAACTAACTTGCCTACTTAAATAAAGGTTAATTAAAAACTATTTTTAAAAAGATACCAGCTCTGTCTGATGGCAAACCCGGCTCAAAACCAGTGACGTAATTAAGCATGTGGAGGAATGAGTAGGATTCTGTGTTTTCTCATGCAAAATAGATTGCTTTTAATAAATGACTTTAACTGCCTTCCCAATGAAAAATGGTTCTAAAATAACAACATTGGTTTTATGGTAATGACGTGTTGCATGTTTCTGGACGATGCACTATGCTGCCTTGTTGACAACATGACAGAGCACCGCAGATTACTGTTTGATTTAAGAAGGGCACTCCTCCATCCCGTCTTTCGCACGATTTCAACCCGGGTCAGCATAAAATAACTCCCTCACTTTTAAAGGTATGAAGGCGTGTCCTCGTGAATCACCTTTCTCAACCAATCAAAACGAGTTTCAGAGAGAGGGCTTTTTCAGTCTCTGCCCGGTGTGTAATACTGACAGTTTCTTGGAACTGATGGCTTTTACGGTTGCGTCTAGAGCTTTGGTCATATGGACCAATAGTTGCATGTTCGAGTCGAGTTGGGGACAGCTGTAGCATTTTAACTAAGCCTAACCCTAACCCCTTTACTAACCTTAACCTAATTCTCCTAACCTGCCATGCTAATTCCCCCCTAAACTTCTGTGTTAGTTCTCCTAACCTAGTATGTAGAAGCCATCAGTTCTGGGAACCCATCAGTATCACCACACCGGTTTGGCTGGCTGGCTGACTGACTAGTAAGTTTAGTTCTGGCTAGCCAGCTTTGAAACTAGCAACAAAACCAAAACAGAACCGGACAGACCGACACCATCCCTTTTTGGACAATAACCAGCAACTATAGAAAGTCTACTCCAGGTATGTAGACTATAATACACATTTACTACTAGCAAGCTGTCTTTAGAGCCACTAGCGCCACACATTTAATTAATGTGCTTGCTTCAGCAACAATTATTACAGTCATAGGTCTACCTCTTACAGACAGCTGAAGCAAGCACAGTTTTACTTCAGAAAATGTTCCTTTTCTAGTCTTGAATTATTACTTGGGGTTCATGTTTACATGCGGTGCGGTGTAGATGCAGTCGATGTAAATAACTTTGAGATTTAGAAAAGCACTGTAAAGAACAATGGAGGGTCCCACAATTACACTGGCCATGTGAGGCAAGGTAAAGGGAGAACACGTTGTCTACCCAGCCATTTGTCTCCGCATGTGCCTAGTGTGAGAAGGTTATGCTGCACTATGCTAGGAAGAGGACTGCTTTCCACTTTCCTACTATCCAACAGTCCAAAAATAGATTCATCCTAATAGTCTTTTCAAATGGTACAGTAATTATTGGTACTGTAATTGTCAGACATTCAAAACTATTACCACAATTTTATCCCAAAGTAACAATGTACAGGCTTTTAGGATATGTCAGGACAAAATGAAAGGACATTAATAGCACAACCCTCAGATGATCTTTAATAGCTCCTAGAGTGTGTGTGTGTGTGTGTGTTTGTAGTGTGTGTGTGTGTGTGTCTGTGTGTCTGTGTGTCTGTGTGTTGAGTGGGACAGGACAGGCCATGTCATGATGGGGATCATAATCATCTTTAGTGATCTAGCCCCATCAGCTCTGTACTCTATCATCTACCTCCTGTAATAAACACACTCCTGGCTATATTTATGTTGTTTTCCAAAACACTCCCTCCATTTTCCATTCACTATTTTCATGCTGCAATTGGTAGAGAAAGGAGTCAGCACTAAGCTCTCCCTCTGTCCGTATCCTCTCCCTCTGTCTCTTTATTCTACTCTCCCTCTCCATCTGTCCCTCCCTTCCGGTCTCTTCCCCTCTCCCCTCTCCCTCTCTTTCCTTTACCGACTACTTTCTCTCAGCGTCTCTCTGTCTCTCTCTGTAGGAAAGTCCAGGTTGGCCTGTATTGAGTGAGTGGAGGGAGAACTTTCCATTTCGTGGTCAACCTCTCAACAGCATAGACCTTTCATCATCACCTAGCCGGTAATTGGGCAGTGTCATAACATATGTGTGCGCACACGCGCGTGTTACGAAGCTCTGTCAAACTAGCCCTCAAAGAGCAGGAAGCTGTGTGTAATGAGTCGCAGACCAGGGAGCAGTTTGAAAGCTTTTAGAGAGAGTAGTTCTGATGGGATTGGTCCATAATTTTCCATGACACACATGCAAACACACTCGATTCAGTGGAAAAATGAAGATGAAACATATTCTGACGTCACCGTGTGACTAACTGGATGAGTACACTATCCAAACAACCTCAGGTTCCAATTGAGCTGACCTGTATGCATCACACCCAACCTGCTATCAAAAGATCTGTCTGTCCTCAGAACCTCAGCACTGCAGATTGGCACTGATCTCAGCATAGAAGGCTCCATAACAGGAATTGTAAACATGGATTTGATTTTACCAAGCTATTCAACCCACCAATGCTAATCAGTGAACTATAATTTTGCAATCTATTCTACTCTGTACGCTGGCAGAGCTCTCTGTGACCTGTGCCCATAATTATGAAATGTTTTAATGAGTCATTTCAAATTAAATATAAAATTACCTCAAAAATTGACCTGGGGAATATAAGGACGTAGGTTTGTTGGCCAGTAACCAAAGCACATGTCTGTGGCAATTTTTTCTCCACAATTTTTATCAAATTCTGTGGCGCACCATTAAGTCCTTGGCTTTAGTAGCCTATAATCAGTTGGAATACCAGGTTTGTTGTTAACATCATGCTCAGAGCTTTTTTACATTCAAGTTGACTCTTTTTCAAATACGAAATCTATGGCATTATTTAGGATGCTTAAAACAGAAATGTATACTATACTAAATAACAACTGTCACGTCCTGACCATAGAAAGCCGATATTTTCTATGGTAGAGTAGGTCAGGATGTGACTAGGGGTTTTAGTCTAGTTTATTATTTCTATGTGGGGTTCTAGATTTCTCTTCTATGTTGGGGTTTGTGTATGATTCCCAATTAGAGGCAGCTAGTAATCGTTGTCTCTAATTGGGGATCATACTTCATTTGCATTTCTCCACCTGTGGGTTATGTGGTATTGTTTGAATGTATGTGTTTTGAGTTTGTGCACATAGCATCTCTGTAGTCACGGTTCGTGGTTAGTTTATTGTTTATTTGTTTTTGTCATTGCTTTGTTTCACTTTCATTCAAATATGTGGAACTCAACATACGCTGCGCCTTGGTCCGACCATCATTATTACGAACAACGTGACAACAACAGCGTAGAAAGTGTGGTTTCACATAAACCATTTTCTATTAGTGGAGCTTCAACAGTATTCAAGCTCATACCCTCACATCCCTGAATGTTCCATAGTTCCCTACTCTACCTGCCAAACTACCAGTCAGGTGAAACTTTTAGTATAAAATCCTAGCTATATTTGTCAGTCTTGCAAAGTACTTAAGTAAAAGTTGGGCTGTGCCGTGGCGGAGATCTTTGTGGGCTATACTCGGCCTTGTCTCAGGATGGTAAGTTGGTGGTTGAAGATATCCCTCTAGTGGTGTGGGGGCTGTGCTTTGGCAAAGTGGGTGGGGTTATATCCTTCCTGTTCGGCCCTGTCCGGGGGTGTCCTCGGATGGGGCCACAGTGTCTCCTGTCCCCTCCTGTCTCAGCCTCCAGTATTTATGCTGCAGTAGTTTGTGTCGGGGGGCTAGGGTCAGTTTGTTATATCTGTACTTCTCCTGTCCTATTCGGTGTCCTGTGTGAATCTAAGTGTGCGTTCTCTAATTCTCTCCTTCTTTCTTTCTCTCTCTCGGAGGACCTGAGCCCTAGGACCATGCCCCAGGACTACCTGACATGATGACTCCTTGCTGTCCCCAGTCCACCTGGCCATGCTGCTGCTCCAGTTTCAACTGACCTGAGCCCTAGGACCATGCCCCAGGACTACCTGACATGATGACTCCTTGCTGTCCCCAGTCCACCTGACTGTGCTGCTGCTCCAGTTTCAACTGTTCTGCCTTGTTATTATTCGACCATGCTGGTCAGTTATGAACATTTGAACATCTTGGCCATGTTCTGTTATAATCTCCACCCGGCACAGCCAGAAGAGGACTGGCCACCCCATATAGCCTGGTTCCTCTCTAGGTTTCTTCCTAGGTTTTGGCCTTTCTAGGGAGTTTTTCCTAGCCACCGTGCTTCTACACCTGCATTGCTTGCTGTTTGGGGTTTTAGGCTGGGTTTCTGTACAGCACTTTGAGATATCAGCTGATGTACGAAGGGCTATATAAATAAACTTGATTTGATTTGATACTACTTAAGTCTTTTTGGGGGGTATTTGTACTTTACAATTTATATTTTGGACAACTTTTACTTTCACTACACTACATTCCTAAAGAAAATAATGTACTTTTTACTCCATACATTTTCCCTGACCAACCCAAAAGAAATAGTCACATTATGAATGCTTAGCAAGGCAGGAAAATGGTCATATTCACACACGTATCAAGAGAACATCTCTTATCATCTCTACTGCCTTTGATCTGACTAAACACTAAACACAAATGCTTTGTTTGTAGATTATGTCTGAGTGTTGGAGTGTGCCGCTGGCTATCCATACATTTAAAAAACAAGAACATGTTGCCGTCTGGTTTTCTTAATATAAGGAATTTGAAGTGATTAATACTTTTCCTTTTGATACTTAAGTATATTTTAGCAATTACATTTACTTTTGACACGTCAGTATATGTTAAACCAAATTTTTTTAGATTTTTACTCAAGTAGTATTTTACTGGGTGACTTTTACTTTTACTTGAGTCATTTTCTATTAAGTTATCTTTACTTTTACTCATATATGACAATTGGATACTTTTTTCACCACTGAGTACGGTGTCTAGCAGAGGTTGGTGTTTAAAAACTCTACAGGATCAGTGTCCCGTCCTCGGGAAGGTTGAGCTAACATAGACTAATGTGATTAGTATGATGTAAGAAACACAAGAAATTCCCAGGACACAGACATATCTAATATGGGCAGAAAGCTTAAATTCTTGTTAATCGGACTGCACTGTCCAATATACAATAGCTATTACAGTGAAAGAATACTATGCTATTGTTTGAGGAGAGTGCATAATTATGAAATTGAAAATGTATGAATAAACCAATTAGGCACATTTGGGCAGTCCTGATACAACATTTTGAATAGATTTGCAATAGTTCATTGGCCTTTCTCTAACTAGGCCTTTATTTTACTAGGCAAGTCAGTTAATAACAATTCTTATTGACAATGACGGACGAGGAACAGTGGGTTAACTGCCTTGCTCAGGGACACAACGACAGATTTTTACCTTGTCAGCTCGGGGATTTGATCTAACAACCTTTTGGTTACTGGCCCACCCCCTAACCACTTGTCTACCGGCCACCCGAGGTACAGAATTACAAGTCTCAGAAACCTCACAGAGGACTTGACTGAGTTATTGTGTTTACGCCACTTGTCTGCTGAGGGATTTAGAATGGATCTGAATAGATACAGCCCATAAGCAAGGTGTCATTATTTAAATGAAGTGAAATCAATAGATCCTGGCAGGATGAATGGCTGAGTTAGTGAATAAACAGAAGAAGAAAACACTCATCAGAGTTGCATATGTAACTCAGGGCTTGAAACATACTTACTGTAATAGAATGGACCCAGCTGAGCCCTATTATGGGTTATGTAATGTATTTATTTATTTATTTTTATTATTATTTATTTTGATTGAAAATCCGAAACATACAATATACTTGCAGTGAAGCCGCTCAACAACTACACCACACAAGTCATCCAACAGACTCCCATTCAGAGCGACACACAAAAGCATCCAGGGTCAATGCCCTGCTCAAGGGCACGTTGACAGATCTCCCACCAGGCCAAAAAAACGTGAACCCGAACCCTCCATGATTCCCCCCACAGGTCCCCAATAGCTGCTGTCCCCATTCGAGACCCCTCCCACAGCCCTCCCCCCACCAAGAATACTTTTTAATAAAAAAATACAATTAATTCCATTCCTCACCCCCAAGAACCCCCCAATGCACCAACAAACAAGAGAATGAACTAAAGAGAAAAAATAAAAAGACAGAAGAAAACAGCAAACATCAATTCAAAAAAACTAAACAAACAAAAATAAAAACAACTAAAGACATCAAGAACAACTAATATCATGACAGCAATGCCAACTGTATGTGCTTGTGTGCATGTCTGGCACTATTACATGTATGTGTGTGTTCTTGTGTGTTTATTTGAATGAGAGTGTGTGTATATGCATGTGTACAAACAACTGCACGGCATCAGCCTCAGGCAAAACAGCATTTGTTGTAAAAACATTGTCCCTCATTGTCATTCAAACATATTTTTTATCATGTTTTATTTAGACTTTTTAAAAAACTTTTATCTTTGACCATCATTCTATCTCCCGCACAGCAACTCCACTCCCACTCTCTAATTCCACATTCTAACCCTCAGCTTCCCTCAGTCTATCACATCTATCTCTGCTGGCCATCCTCTTCAGATTTCTACGCAACACATATCTTTCAACTATGCTGTGATGTTTAACGTACAATTTCAATTTATCTAATCGAATCCACAGATTGTGAGTTGAAGATAAATACTTTTACTAAGAGTATTAGTATATTAGTAATTGACTGACCCGGTCTCTCCAGATCTCCTAACAGTACTATTTATAGGGTCAATTATAGATCAAAGATATGCATATTCAGCCATTCCTGAACCTGAGACCAGAAACAGGCTACCTGAGGGCAATACCAAAATAAATGGTCTATTGATTCTGTATCCTCACAACAAAATTTTATGCCCCAAATATTCAACATTTTGTTGGTGGCAAGAATGATATATAATACATTTAGCTGAAAAGCACGAAGTCTTGAATCTTGCGTTTTATATATCAACTCATACATCCTGTACCATGGTGTCGGTACAGACCTTGCCGTACAATTCTGATAACTCCGCAGACCTTCCCGTAAAATTTTGATAACACCATGAAGGACATAACTCTACCCGAAATTGAAATTGTAGACAGCTCTGCAATGCTTGTTTGAAAAAGAGAGATACTTTGAAAAAAAGTAGCATTTTCAACTAATCGAAAATGAGACATGGCAATCTGCACAAAGGCAAAAAGGCAATTGAATTTTTAAAAATGTATTAGTAATCTACTTGCTTTTCTTAGTAATCTACTTGAGAACCATTTAGGGTTCAAGTAAAGCTTTTGAATGTGTAGCTTTTAGAGAAAGGTTTAGTGCTTTTATATTTAATAATCTCAACCCACCCAATTAATATTCATTATATAGATAGGCATGCTTTATTTTGTCTGGTTTAGAGTCCAAGATAAAGCAAAATATTTTTTGCTCATATGATTTGAAAAACTAATCATCAGGAGTAGACAACGCCATAAGTAAGTGAGTAAACTGAGATATGACTAAGGAGTTAATCAGGGCAATTTTACCATAAATAGACAGGTATTTACCTCTCTATGGTTGCAGGATCTTGTCTATTTCTACAAGTTTTCAATTGAAATTCATTGTGGAGAGCTTATTTATATATTTTGTGATATGAATGCCAAGTATGTCTACTTCACCATCAGCCCATTTTATAGATAAACTGCAGGGTAATGTAAAAGTTGTATTTTTTTTTTAAAGATCCAATACGTAATATTGTACCCTTATCATAACTAGGTTTTAGTCCAGAGAGTACAGAAAAGTTATCTAGATCTTCAATGAGACATTGCAGGGATCTAGCTTGCGGACTTAATATAAAACTTGAGTCATCGGCATACATGGACACCTTTGTTTTTAAGCCTCTAATCTTCTAATGTTGTTATTGGATCTGATTTAAATAGCTGGCATGTTGATGGCCATAGCGAACAGATATGGTGACAGCGGACACCCTTGTTTAAGTCCTCTTGACAATTCAAACCTTTCTGAGAAGCAGCCAGTATTTACTATTTTACACGCACTCCGGCAGGTATATTTCACTGGTCATCCCCAAAGCCAACACCTCCTTTGGCCACCTTTCTTTCCAGTTCTCTGCTGCCAATGACTGGAACGAATTGCAAAAATCACTGAAGCTGGATACTTATATCTCCCTCACTAACTTTAAGCATCAGCTGTCAGAGCAGCTTACCGATCACTGCACCTGTACACAGCCCATATGTAAATAGCCCAACCAACTACCTCATCCCCATTTTGTTTTATTGTTATTTGTTGCTATTTTGCATCCCAGTATCTCTACTTGCACATCATCATCTGCACATCTATCACTCAAGTGTTGATGCTACATTTAAATTATTTCGCCACCATGGCCTATTTATTGCCATACCTCTCTAATCTTACTACATTTGCACACACTGTACATAGATTTTTGTATTGTGTTATTGACTGTACGTTTGTTTATCCCATGTGTAACTCGGTGTTGTTATTTTTGATGTTTTTTCGCACTGCTTTGCTTTATCTTGGCCAGGACACATTTGTATATGAGAACTTGTGCTCAACTGGCCTACCTGGTTAAATAAAGCTGAAATATATATATATATTTTTTAATTACAGTCTCTATAGGAAGTTTCAAGGTGGATTGCATGAATTCTCTGATCGTGCTCTCTGGATTATTGGATGCGTCCTCAGAAATCCCAGAAAAAAAATATTTTCACGCATGCTACGACGTTGTATGTCTAGTAGCGACTTCTTCATCACCCTGTTTTCCCTGAGTAGACAATTCATGTTGGAATCGTGTATTTTTACCTTGGCTCTGAGTGCCTGAATTTCTTCTTGGAGCGTGAGCATTTCATTCTGGCTAAACTCCAAACCCCTCAGCTCTGCTACCTCCTCACACAACTTTTCCAGTGTTGCATGGATTCCAGCCAGAGCACTAGTCTCTATAGTTTTTTTGGGGGGGGTTAAAGTTATTTCGTGATGTAGTCAGATCTTTCCATGATGGAGTATGTTGTTTCTCCATAGCGTAAAGCTGTTGGTAATCAACGATTTCCCTCAGGATCTCCTTAGAATCCAGGTTGGCTCTTTACTGCAACCAGTTGTTTTATGAAAAGATAACAATGAGTCTTTCCCATGACGATGACAGGTGTCTGTAGTACAGCCAGCTAGCACTCATGGATTCCACGCAAAAAAATGGAACACAAACTTGCAGTCCCAGCCGTAATGGCTCACCGCATCGTGGAATCCTTAGCAACAAAACATTAGTTCTGATTAAAATGAATTTTTACATGTTTTATTATATACAAACTGGGTGTAGACGGTAAAATGTTATTTTCCACACTGATTATGTTTTGTTGTCATAGCGCTATATAATGTAATTGACAGTGATGGTGTATAGAGGAAATAGCCGAGAGGAAACCTAAGCAGCAACAGGAATACTAATTTAATCCTCAGGTTCATTCTTCTCATCTGTGTAAATTTGTGATTTATGTTAACTAACTCCACTGTGTGACTGTGAAGACAATCTGCTACTTTTCCATGTAAATTCATAATCACTCTCTGATAACCTCTGTGACTTACTTATTGCGACGGACACTGGGGGATGACGCAGGGGTCATTGCTGTCATCTGTAGTGATGTTGTGATGGAGAGGCTGATTAGTCAGTCAAATCAATGTACTCCCTCTTCAACCAATTATGGGTCACTTCTCAATCTGTCTGTCCAATTAGGTTTAATTTGTGTGTGTCTGGTGATTTGCCAAAACAGATAGCAGAAAGTGTCAATTAAATTATGGTCAAGTGAAGCTTTGGGAGAGTCAGATGGCAACAACATTATTTTGAACACATTACCATGCTATTTCGAAAAATGGTCGCTTTAATACAGTAATTTAGCATTTAGTCTAATTTTGACATTTGAACCCTGGCTGGGTACAAGAGGGGAAATGTCCACCATAAAAATAATAAAAACATCACTGAGGGTAAGGTCATGAGAGACATAAGGTGACTTCAATCCCATCAGGATGAATTATCGAATTACATAACAGGTTCTGTTTCTGTTCAACTAGCACAGTGACTGGTGAAAGAAAATAAACCATTTGCACCCTACTCAGTCAGAGTAAATCATATAAAAATGATATTTGTCACATGCGGCGTAAACAACAGATGTAGACTAACAATGAAAAGCAGACTTACGGGTCCTTCCCAATGATGTGGAGAGAAAAACTGAAATATAATAAAAAGATAACTTGACTATATACACCGGGTACCAGTACCATGTCGATGTGCAGGAGTATGAGGAAGTTGAGGTAGTTACAGTGCACTCGGAGAGATCCTTAATGAAAAGAAAAAATAGTATTCTGACCCCTTGACTTTTTCCACATTTCGTTATGTTACAACCTTATTCTAAAATTGATTAAATTCAATCTACACACAATACCCCATAATGACAAAGCAAGAAAAGGTTTTAATTTTTTTTTTGCACATTTCAAATTTAAAAAAGGAAATATCACATTCACATACGTTTTCAGACCCTTTACTCAATACTTTGTGGAAGCACTTTTGGCAGCGATTACTGCCTCGAGTCTTCTTGAGTATGACGCTACAAGCTTGGCACACCTGAGTTTTTCCCATTCTTATCTGCAGATCCTCTCAAGCTACGTCAGGTTGGATCGGGAGCTTCGCTGCACAGCTATTTTCAGGTCTTCCCAGATATGTTCGATCGGGTACGGCCACTCCAGGACATTTAGAGACTTGTCCCGAAACCACTCCTGCATTGAGTTGGCTGTGTGCTCAGTATCGTTTTCCTGTTGGGATGTGAACCTCCGCCCCTGTCTTAGGTCCTGAGCATTCTGGAGCAGATTTTCATCAAGGATCTCTCTGTACTTTGGTTCATTAATTTTCCCCTCAATCCTGTCTTCCAGTTCCTGAAAAACATCCCTACAGCTTGATGCTGACACCACCATGTTTCACAGCAGGGATGGTGCCAGGTTTCCTCCAGGCGTAACGCATGGCATTGAGGCCAAGAGTTCAATCTTTGTTTCATCAGACCAGAGAATCTTGTTTCTCATGGTCTGAGAGTCCTTTAGGTGCCTTTTGGCAAACTCCAAGCGGGCTATCATGCCTTTTACTGAGGAGTGGCTTCCATCTGGCCCCTCTGCCATAAAGGCCTGATTGGTGGAGTGCTGCAGAGCTGCAGAGAAGGTTGTCCTTCTGGAAGGTTCTCCCATCTCCACAGAGGAACTCTGAAGCTCTGTCAGAGTGACCATTGGGTCACCTCCCCGACAACGGCCCTTTTCCCCCAATTGCTCTACGAAGAGTCTTGGTGGTTCCAATATTTTTCCGTTTAAGAATGATGGAGGCCACTGTGTTCTTGGGGACCTTCAATGCTACAGAAACACAATCCTGTCTCTGAGCTCTATGGACAATTCCTTCTACCTCATTGTTAAAGGAATTAAATTGCTGGGATCAAGAAAGAAAACTCATACATTTACAGCAACATAATAGTATTCTGATTAGTACATATACAGTAACATAATAGTATTCTGATTAGTCAGTCCTGATTGTAATGTATACATAATTAGTCATCATTGATAAAAATTCCCTTGACACTCATGGCTTGGTTTTTGCTTTGACATACTGTAGACTGTCTTCTGTGGGACCTTATATAGACAGATGTGTGCCTTTCCAAATAAGCTCCAAAAAATTGAATTTACCACAGGTGGACAATCAAGTTGTAGAAACATCTCAAGGACGATCAATAGAAACATCAATAGAAAAGATCCACCTGAAAAAAAAATCTGGTCTTATACCAAAGGGTTTGAATAATTATTTAAAAGAGGTATTTATGTTTTTAATTTCAATACATTTACCAACATTTCTACAAACCTGTGTTTTCTTTGTTATTATGTGCTATTGTGTGTAGATTGATGAGGGAGAATTTTTAATTCATCCATTTTAGAATAAGGCTTAGAATAAGAATATAGTCAATGTGTCACACCCTGACCATAGTTTGCTTTGTATGTTTCTATGTTTTGTTTGGTCAGGGTGTGATCTGAGTGGGCATTCTATGTTACATGTCTAGTTTGTCTATTTCTATTTTTGGCCTGATATGGTTCTCAATCAGAGGCAGGTGTTAGTCATTGTCTCTGATTGGGAACCATATTTAGGTAGCCTGTTTGGTGTTGGGTTTTGTGGGTGATTGTTACTGTCTCTGTGTTTGCACCAGATAGGGCTGTTTTGGTTTTTCACATTTCTTGTTTTGTTAGTCTATTCATGTATAGTTTCTTTATTAAAGAACCATGAATAATAACCACGCTGCGTTTTGGTCCGCCTCTCCTTCGACTCAAGAAAACCGTTACACAATGGGTCTGAATACTTGCACTGTATAATCCATGAGTAACTGCATTGTTTGTGTATAGTAAAGATAGTAGAGTGTTAACTGCTTCTAAGCTCCACTGAGTTGATGCAGGTAGAAAAGACATTCACCTTCTAGGTGACAGACTGGCTGATATTACTATAATTAGTCAAGTGGCAGATGATTAAATCTGTCTCTCTCTCTTGCTCTTTCTGTCGTTTTCACTTTATTTCCTTCCCTCTCACTAACACCATTCACTGGGAAAACTGGGTAAATATTTGCTATTTTCAGCCACACCTGTTGCTGACAGGTGTATAACATTGAGCACACAGCCATGCTATCTCCATGATCAAACATTGGCAGTAGAATGGCCTTAATGAAGATCTCAATGACTTTCAACATGGCACGGTCATAGGATGCCCTTTCCAACAAGTCAGTTTGTCAAATTACTGCCCTGTGCTGTTATTGTGAAGTGGAAACGTCTAGCAGCAACAACGGCTCAGCCGTGAAGTGGTAGGTCGCACAAGCTCACAGAATGGGACCGCCGAGTGCCAAAGCGCATAGCACATAAAAATGGTCTGATCTTGGTTGCAACACTCACTAACAAGTTCCAAACTGCCTCTGGAAGCAACTTCAGCACAATGACTGTTCATCGGGAGCTTCATGAAATGGGCTTCCATGGCCGAGCAGCCGCACACCAGCCTAAGATCACAATGCGCAATGCCTAGTGTTGGCTGGAGTGGTGTAAAGCTCGCCGCCATTGGACTCTGGAGCTGTGAAAACACGTTCTCTGGAGTGATGAATCACGCTTCACCATCCAGTAGTCCGACAGACAAATCTTGGTTTGGCGGATGCCAGGAGAACACTACCTACCCAAATGCTTCGTGCCAACTGTACATTTTGGTGGAGGAGGAATAATGGCTGAACATTTTTTAATGGGTCGGGCTAGACAATTGTTTCCAGTGTAGAGAAATATCAACGCCACAGCAAACAATGACATTCTAGATGATTATATTATTCCATCTTTGTGGCAGCAGTTTGGGTAAGGCCCTCTCCTGTTTCAGCATGACAATTCCCCCGTGCACAAAGCGAGGTCCATACATAAATGGTTTGTCGAGATCGGTGTGGAAGAACTTGATTGGCATGCACATAGTCTTGACCTCAACCCCATCGAACACCTTTGGGATGAATTGTAAGGCCGACGGCGAGCCAGGCCTAATCGCCCAACATCAGTGCCGACCTCACTAATGCTCTTGTTGCTGAATGGAAGTCCCCGCAGCAATGTTCCAACATCTAGTAGAACGCCTTCCCAGAAGAGTGGAGACTGTTTTAGCAGCAAAACAGCAACCAATTCCATAATAATGCCCATGATTTTGGAATGAGATGATCGATGAGCAGGTGTCCACATACTTTTGGTCAAGTGGTGTATTTCTAGATATCTGACATTTTTTTAGATATAAGGAGTAGACATTCTCCATGTACGTATGTCCTTAATTTCATATAAGGAGCTTGGACAGTTTCTATCCTGAATAAAAATATGAGAGCTATTTGTAACAATTTAAACTATTTTACCGAGTTACACTTCATATAAGGAAATCGGTCAATTGAAATAAATAAATTAGGCTCTATGGATTTCACATGACTGGGCAGAGGCGCAGCCATGGGTGGGCCTTTGAGGGCATGGGCCAACCTACTGGGGAGCCAGGCCAGGCCAATCCAATCAGAATGAGTTTTTCCCCACAAAAGGGCTGTAACAGCCGTTGGTGGTGGAAGAAGGTGAGGACCAATGCACCGAGTGGTAAGTGTCCATCTTTTTAATAAAGTTAATGAACACTGAACAAAAACAACAAAGTGAACGACCGAAACAGTTCTATCTGGTGCAGATACAAACACTCAACAGAAAACAATCACCCACCACTCAAGGGTGAAAACAGGCTGCCTAAGTATGATTCTCAATCAGGGACAACGATTGACAGCTGCCTCTGATTGAGAACCATACCAGGCCAAACACAGAAATACAAAATCATAGAAAAACGGACATAGACAACCCACCCAACACACGCCCTAAAACAAAGACAAAACAAAAGAACTAAGGTCAGAACGTGACAAGGGCTTTAATACAGACAGAAACACTCATTAGTACCCATCCTCCTTCAGATGATCCCAAAGGTGAAGAAGCTGGATGTGGAGGTCCTGGGCTGGTGTGGTTACACGTGGTCTGCAGTTGTGAGGCCAGTTGGAAGTACTGCCAAATTCACTAAAACAACGTTGGAGGTGGCATATGGTAGAGAAATGAACATCCTATTCCCTGGCAGCAGATCTGGTTGACATCCCTGTGGTCAGAATGCTAATTGTATGCTGCCTCAATACTTGAAACTGCACATTTTAGAATGGCCTTTTATTGTATCCAGCACATTGTGCACCTGTGTAATGATCATTCTGTTCAATCAGCTTCTTGATATGCCACACCTGTCAGGTGGATGGATTATCTTGGCATTGGAGAAATGCTCACCAACAGGGATGTAAACAAATTTGTCCACAGAATTTGGGATAAAGAAGCTCTTTGTGTGTATGGACAATTTCTGGGATATTTTATTTCAGCTCATGAAACATGAGGCCAACACTTTATATGTTGTGTTTTTATTTTTGTTCAGTATGCATGCATCCATTCCGGACCTCCAAAATCTCCCTTCTACCCTATGAGTCCAGGGAGATATCTGGGTTGGGATAAGTTCAAGACACGCACCTGACGTGCGTGCAACTGCTTGCATATTTGTGGAATATTCTAACTCCTTAAAGGGTATGTGTCATCATGGTGACATATCTAAGCTTTTATAGTCTGGCATGAATGAATCCACATATTTTCAGAATTGTATAATATTTGTAGTCTTTACCTGATCATTTATTCACAGTCAATTCTCAAGTGTTAAATCAACAATGAGAATGTAACATTTACTGTAAAACTGGTCAAGTGTCTACATGGTTCCACACTTTTCAGTTTTAAAGGTCGTGAACAGACAAAATCATATTTTTCATGAAAATGGATGATATTTGAAGATAACGAGATCAAAGTACAATGACCAAAGTATGAAAAATTACTGTTGCTTCTACTTTGATCGTTACTGGTCCCCTCCACCATGTCAAACACTTGGATTCATTATTAAGGGGACAAGATGAAATAACCTTAAGTCTCATTTTAATACACCAATGGTAACAGGACATTTGCTTACCTAATTAACATAACTACAGCCTTGTAACCAACATCGGAGAAGAGCGTGTTAGCAGGGGGGCATGGTTTATACAGTGCATTGGGAAAGTATACAGACCCCTTCCCTTTTACTACATTTTGTTATGTTACAGCCTTATTCTAAAAGGTTTTTAAAAATATATAAAAAATGATCAGCAATCTACACACAATACCCAATTGTGAGAAAACATTTTTTTTTAAATATTTGCAAATGTATTAAAAATAAACACTGAAATACCTTATTTACATAAGTATTCAGACCGTTTGCTAAAAGACATTTGAAATTGAGCTCAGGTGCATCCTGTTTTCATTGATCATCCTTGAGATGTTTCTACAACTTAATTGGAGTTCACCTGTAGTAAATTCAATTGATTGTTGAATTTGCCATCAACTTGCGTCAAGATCTGTTACTTGCTTTGGTCTTAGGAACAGGGCATCATTGAAAGGAGTGATTTACGGGGGAGGGTTAACTGTGGAGGTGGAGCAATTGAAATGGAAGATTCCTGATGTTAGTGACTCCTGCCTATTGATGTGACGCAGACCTGGTGGTGAACATGGTGAAACATAAGTCAGTGTTTACCCGACAAGGTCATGTTAGGATACATCAGTTATTCTGTTAGAGCATTTGTGGCGACTCCATTGCGCTAGAAAAATATAGCGAAACAGCATTCTTCTAAACAGACAGTGACTACAGGGCAAAACAGATCAAAAGGACATAGATAGCCACTCAAACATGAACTGTTTGAGACTTGCTGCCACTCTAATATGTCCCCTATATAAATGTAATTGCAACAGAACCACTACTACATATCACTTACATTGTTACAACTTCTTATAAAAGACACACCTCAAAATATGTTAATGATTGAGAAACAACAATACCATGCACCCACTAGTGTTCAAAAGGTTTTTGGTACTCCTTACCTATTGCAGATTCATTCTTCCCAGCCTGGTGCAGGTCTACAATTTTGTTTCTGGTGTCCTTTGACAGCTCTTTCGTCTTGGCCATAGTGGAGTTTGGAGTGTGACTGTTTGAGGTTGTGGACAGGTGTCTTTTATACTGATAACAAGTTCAAACAGGTTCCATTAATACAGGTAACGAGTAGAGGACAGAGGAGCCTTGAGTGGAGGACAGAAATCTTGCTTGTTTGTAGGTGACCAAATACTTATTTTCCACCATAATTAGCAAATAAATTCATTAAAAATCCTACAATGTGATTTTCGGGATTATTTTTTCGAATTGTGTCTGTCATAGGTGAGGTGTACCTATGATGAAAATTACAGGCCTCTCTCATCTTTTTAAGTGGGAGAACTTGCACAATTGGTGGCTGACTAAATACTTTTTTGCCCTACTGTACATGCTGTTATGGTAATATTTACATAGAGTAAGAAGCTGATATTTAGTCCTGCAGTTATGACTGCAAAGTAGAGAGACATAGTAAGTACTTTCACCCCCACTTTAGTTGCAGAGATTAAGAGAGGGCTACAGTCAATGGAGAGTGCTGCAAAGATAATTAGAAGAGCATACACAGATATAGAACCCAGACATAGCAGAGTTGCTGAACGAGGATGAGGATGCCATCATAGACATTAATCTATCCTTTGATGGTACTTGGCACAAGAGAGGATTCACTTCCAACTACGGAATAGGTGTGTGAATTGGTGCTGGTACCAGCGAGCCCTAGAAAAAGGTGAAGATCCACCCAGTCACAAAAACCATGAAGGCCATACATTTTTTAATAGAGAGGTTGCGCAGAAAATGTACCTGTATATCATAGGATGTCACATGATAACCTCCTCAAAAGAATACAGCACGGAGGAACCCAGAATGCAAATGAATGTCTGAACTCTGTAATATGGTCGCGAAGCCCCAATTTAACTGCATTAGCCTGTCTTTATCGGCCATTTTCTCAAAATGACATGTTCCCTTTGCGACAATTCATTTTTCTCAGTCTTCAAAGGACGTACATTCATATTATTCCACACACTTAGGTCTTATAGTCAGACTTTTACAGATAATTTTTTCAATATTTGTGTCGTTTTGACTTTACATCTCATTTTATCTGTAAATATATCCAAATATGCATCCGTCATACATGTGAATAGTGTATTTTTTAATCAATTCCATGAAATTACAATAGTTTGATGAACTGATCTGTAAAAGTCTGACCATTATCACAATAAAACATTTTTCACATTTACATTTTTAAATAAATAAAACTTGTAATACAATAATATCTTGCATTAATGTATACTTTCAACTGGTAAAGCTTCAGTCTGATGAGTTTAAAGGGAACAATATTCCCTATTAGCCTGTGGTGCTTGGCTTTAAATTAACACATTTTTTTTTAATGCATTTTTATATTGCCAATTTGACTTTGCAGCTGGCCTATCTAAGGGGAAATCACCCAGTTCAGCCTCCAGGACTAGATTCAAACTTCAACCAGCCCACAAAACACCAAATATGCATTGGAAATAGTCTGCATTCTCTAGAATATAGAGAAACATGGTCATATAAAGATATCCCCTTTTTAGCCCATTGTTTTGTTTCTCAGGCAGGCCTTTGGTGGTGGATCAAACTAGTCATCGGTGTGACACACTGGGTAAGGAATGCGTCTCAGACATCCAAAGGGACCCTGGTTATTACTGTGATCACCTATGCCTCCCTCTATGACATGGGACATATGATGTCTGAAGGAGAGAGGGAGGGCGGGATGGAGGGAGAGAGAGGGATTGAGAGAGGTGTTGTAGCAGCAGTTTTGCATAAATTTTGCTTGTCTGAACAGCCTGCTGTGGGATGCTGATAAGTGGTGAAGAGACGTCTGAATGTTAACATGCTAATCAAGCATTGAGACTGTGCCTTGCTATGCTTAGGGAAATCAGTGTGTGTTGTTGCATCAGACACACACACACACACACACACACACACACACACACACACACACACACACACACACACACACACACACACACACACACATATACACACACACACACACAAGCACGCACACACACAGTGCTGATTTATGCTGAGGGAAAGAAACATATTTACTTCCACTCAGGAAATGGAGAGGAGATTTACTGTCAGCTTTACTCATCTCCCCTATCTCCTGGCCCTTCCCGTCTCTGTGTATGAATACAGTAAGAATAGAGGGATTCATAGACATAGAAAAACCAGGTTAATGAGGACTGATCTGCTCCTGAATCCAAGGAAAACAAGTACCATGCCATAAATCAGGCACCAACCCAAAGAGAGCTCTTTGACTAACCGAGACGAGAGTTCCCGTTGGATTACACCGTTCATCATCCTGACCATCGAGACCTCAGGGTCACACATAAATATGCTCCTAATTTGCTGAAGTTATTTCTCACCATGGTTACCCCAGCGATGTCCAACAGCTGTAACTTACTGACAGACAAGGGGGCGAAAGCCCAGGTGATTGGAGTTATTCAATATTAATATGTGCTTCCTGCCTGGGGCATAATAGTTGTGACGCACCTCGTCAACCTTCAATTAACCCAGCAGCCCGCTCTTCATCCTTTATGGCTTCCCTCCCCTCCTCCGCTCCTCCTCCTCCTCCTGTTAGAGGCATGAAAAGCCCTGGGCTCCTGCTGCAGTGACAGAGCAGACTGGTATCTCTGTTAATTAAATTTATCAGCACTAATAACAGGCTTCCCCTAAAGAGGTGGATGGAGTGACAGAACCAAACAGAGGTGTGTTAGAGTCTAAAATAATGAGGGATGGAACGAAGGTTCCATCTAGGGAGGTCTCATCTGAACACAAGTATACAGCAAATTCTCCAGTATTAAATCAACATTGACAGTCTATATGGGTCCACACTTTCAAGTCTTAAATTAACACTGTACTTAGTATTGATGCTGTTACGCTTTGTTAGTGTTAGGGAACTAACACTCAGTGTTATGCAATATCAACTCATAATATTTTTAACACTAGGAAGTGTATATACTTTTCAGCAATGGTGTTATACAATAGCACCTCATATAGTATTTTTAACCTCTAACGTCTAGGCTAACATATGGGATTATTGTTAGATGGTCATACCATGGATCCTTTAGTTATTTGATTTAGTATTTTAGAACCCTTTTAGGTAAAATGTTTAAAAATATTTGTATTATGATGCAAACTCACTGAAAGGGAACTCACATAGTTTTAATCCTTCGTATACGTGCAATGGTTGTCTGTCATTTTAGAATACACCCATTGAATAACACATTAATAAATGGACACACATAACTCCTTATTTTTTTGGAAACAAAACTACTTCCTTACTTACATTCCTTTGTATGGGTTACCTTCAGATGAGTCCCGTGACACTGTCATGTTTGTGAGAGTCTCCCCTTCCCACAGTGGGGTCATTAGCTTGTAGCCCAAATGGTTCGGACGCTACAGACAGACGGTTCGGACGCTACAGACAGACGGTTCGGACGCTACAGACAGACGGTTCGGACGCTACAGACAGACGGTTCGGACGCTACAGACAGACGGTTCGGACGCTACAGACAGACGGTTCGGACGCTACAGACAGACGGTTCGGACGCTACAGACAGACGGTTCGGACGCTACAGACAGACGGTTCAGACGCTACAGACAGATGGTTCGGACGCTACAGACAGACGGTTCGGACTCTACAGACAGACGGTTCGGACGCTACAGACAGACGGTTCGGACGCTACAGACAGACAGTTCGGACGCTACAGACAGACGGTTCGGACGCTACAGACAGACGGTTCGGACGCTACAGACAGACGGTTCGGACGCTACAGACAGACGGTTCGGACGCTACAGACAGACGGTTCGGACGCTACAGACAGACGGTTCGGACTCTACAGACAGACAGTTCGGACGCTACAGACAGACGGTTCGGACGCTACAGACAGACGGTTCGGACGCTACAGACAGACGGTTCGGACTCTACAGACAGACGGTTCGGACGCTACAGACAGACGGTTCGGACGCTACAGACAGACGGTTCGGACGCTACAGACAGACGGTTCGGACGCTACAGACAGACGGTTCGGACGCTACAGACAGACGGTTCGGACGCTACAGACAGACGGTTCGGACGCTACAGACAGACGGTTCGGACGCTACAGACAGACGGTTCGGACTCTACAGACAGACGGTTCGGACGGTACAGACAGACGGTTCGGACGCTACAGACAGACGGTTCGGACTCTACAGACAGACGGTTCGGACGCTACAGACAGACTGTTCGGACGCTACAGACAGACGGTTCGGACGCTACAGACAGACGGTTCGGACTCTACAGGCAGACGGTTCAGACGCTACAGACAGACGGTTCGGACGCTACAGACAGACGGTTCGGACGCTACAGACAGACGGTTCGGACGCTACAGACAGACGGTTCGGACGCTACAGACAGACGGTTCGGACTCTACAGACAGACAGTTCGGACGCTACAGACAGACGGTTCGGACGCTACAGACAGACGGTTCGGACGCTACAGACAGACGGTTCGGACTCTACAGACAGACGGTTCGGACGCTACAGACAGACGGTTCGGACGCTACAGACAGACGGTTCGGACGCTACAGACAGACGGTTCGGACGCTACAGACAGACGGTTCGGACGCTACAGACAGACGGTTCGGACGCTACAGACAGACGGTTCGGACGCTACAGACAGACGGTTCGGACTCTACAGACAGACGGTTCGGACGGTACAGACAGACGGTTCGGACGCTACAGACAGACGGTTCGGACTCTACAGACAGACGGTTCGGACGCTACAGACAGACTGTTCGGACGCTACAGACAGACGGTTCGGACGCTACAGACAGACGGTTCGGACTCTACAGGCAGACGGTTCAGACGCTACAGACAGACGGTTCGGACGCTACAGACAGACGGTTCGGACTCTACAGACAGACGGTTCGGACGCTACAGACAGACGGTTCGGACGCTACAGACAGACGGTTCGGACGCTACAGACAGACGGTTCGGACGCTACAGACAGACGGTTCGGACGCTACAGACAGACGGTTCGGAAGCTACAGACAGACGGTTCAGACTCTACAGACAGACGGTTCGGACGCTACAGACAGACGGTTCAGACGCTACAGACAGAAGTTGGCACATCAGCGTTACCAACTTCAGACATAGAGAAAAACGGAGAACACCATCATATTTGTGAGAATCTCACCTTTCCATAATTTGTAGGCCAAAACGTTCGGGTGCAAAGGACATTTTTGTGAGGAGACTGATTAATGGAATGTCTCGTGGATTGACAAACTACCACTGTAGCTTGGACACCTTCCATCGCAGATGCAGAAGGCCAACATAGGCAGATTGAGACGCAGCCCATTTGTTTATTATGTTACTTAGATAGATGCATGGTGCATCAATAGACTATTTTAACCATTACACTTAGATTTCTGTATCTCTTGACAAGGTCACAGAGTGTTGGATTAAGGATCCTACAACAATATTTATTCATTATTGCCACATTCACTTATGTAATCTTTTATAAATTATTCAGATCTGGCAGCAGACATGCTCAAGCTTAAATTAATAACATTAATAACCATCTAAACCATTTCTACTGGAAACAACATAGCAGTAACGGGTCAAATCTGATTGGATTCATTTAGAAAAATGTATGTTATTTATCTTTGTGTAGCAAAAGATTAATCAATCAAGGTACATGCAAAAACACAGATATAATAAACTATCCTAAATAATCTAGCTGGATTCTGATTAGGGCATTACATGCCGGATAGGTTAGTGTGATCCATCTTTGGTGATGGTTTGGGAGAGCACCAGAGAGAATATTATAGACAGTTACTGTCAAACTGCTTGATGAGTTTTCCTGTGTCCTGTGACCTGTTAATGACATTCCGTCTGGATGTTCTCATGATATTTAGTGTGTGCTTATGTAACTTGATAGTAAAACACATGTTTGAAATTAAAAATAATAGTCTGGCTGGTGATTGATGTGTCGTGTAGTGACCTTGTTGAACTTAAAGAAAATGTCTTTGAACGTTTGAGACAGTTGAGAATTTGTGTAGTGAATGGGGAGGCCTGAGTTTGATCTGTTTGAACATTTGAAACAGTTGGGAATTTTTGTAGTGAACTTATGGGGCTGCTGTGTATTGAACTTGTGACCCCTTGTAGAATGGACAGGAAAAAGTAATTTCCAGGTAGGCCTGCCTAAGTATAATAAGTGTTAGACTTGTCCTGTGAACACTAGGAGCAAGAAGAAACCTCAAGACAGATAAACTACAGAAAACTATAGAAAACACTGGTGTATTGTGTCCTTCATGTCTGGGCCACAATGACAAAACCGTCGATGTCATTCTTTGTGATGCACCTGATTGTTTTACTGGTGTGATTGATAAGAGTGAGGCCATGTGGGTTAAATTTTCCAACCGATTTTCCAAGCGATTCAACAGTGAAGATTTCCACACACAGCTGTCTCAACAACCCTTTTCAGTCAAAAACGGAGAGTTTTTCTCCTGCATTTCACATGAAAGAATGGCTTAAGATAAGACTCTATGTCAGAACGAACACGTCCTGAGTGGAACATCCCTGCCTACTTACACATTGGAAGAGGAAGTCTGTGGGCGAGATGATTTGAAAGCCATAAGTACCTCTTCAATAGCATATAGTCCAGACTGCAAAGTGACAAGTGTAGGTTGTTATGAATCTAATAGCACAAGTGCCCCAAATCTGTTAGTTCGTATGTATTTTCAAGGTCAACTACTTTGTGCCTGTCTTAAGCTTCAGGTGGCAAGATTGTTCTAAAGTGCTTGATATGATGGAACAAGTGCAACAATTTTTTTCAACATTGTGAACATTTAAGACGATGGTCCCTTCTGTCTTGAAGACAAAACTTGGGCTTAACGGCAAGAAGGTTGATCTACAGTAGTTCCTCCTTTAAATGTTTTGAGCTTACACCGTGGGATTTAGAGGTACCCAGCGTCACGGCTTCATTGTTCCAGACCACCTCAAGGGGGAGTTAGAGCACTCATTATGCATTTGGGTCCCAAGGTTTTTATATGACCAATCATTTCGAGTGGTTCCAATGACGAATTTGACGCGAACCACCCATCCCTGCTGACTTTCTTCAGCAAAGATGGCTGACAAAACATTACAGTGGAAGCTAATTTAAGTAATTCTAACGTCATAACGAGTCAAGCAACAAAATGTACAATTGAGAGGAATACGTTAGTTAATGTAGAGACATGTTACCCCAATCTTTCCACCAAGGCACCTGCAAGTTCCTGGACATTTCTAGGGGGAATGACCCATGCCCTCATCCTCCGATCTAACAGGTCCCAGACCTGCTCAATGGGATTGAGATCCGGGCTCTTCACTGGCCATGTCAGAACACTGACATTTCTGTCATGCAGGAAATCACGCACAAAATGAGCAGTATGGCTGGTGGCATTGTCATGCTGGAGGGTCATGTCAGGATGAGTGCAGCATTGAGATTGCCTGCAATGACAACAAACTCAGTCCAATGATTCTGTGATACACCACCCCAGACCATGACGGACCCTCCACGTCCAAATCGACCCCGCCACAGAGTACAGGCCTCGGTGTAAGACTCATTCCTTCGATGATAAACGCAAATCCAACCATCACCCCTGGTGAGACAAAACCGCAACTCATCAGTTAAGAACACTTTTTGCCAGTCCTGTCTGGTCCAGCGACGGTGGGTTTGTGCCCGTAGGCGACGTTGTTTCCAGTGATGTCAGGTGAGAACCTGCCTTACAACAGGCCTACAAGCCCTCAGTCCAGCATCTCTCCGCCTATTGCAGACAGTCTGAGCACTGATGGAGGGGTGTGTGTTCCTGGTGTAACTCGGGCAGTTGTTGTTGCCATCCTATACCTGTCCAGCAAGTGTGATGTTCGGATGTACCGATCCTGTGCAGGTGTTGTTACACGTGGTCTGCCACTGCGAGGACAATCAGCTGTCCTTCTTGTCTCTCTGTAGCGCTGTCTTAGGTGACTCACAGTACGGACATTGCAATTTATTGCCCTGTTCACATTTCAAATCAAATCAAATGTATTTATATAGCCCTTCGTACATCAGCTGATATCTCAAAGTGCTGTACAGAAACACAGCCTAAAACCCCAAACAGCAAGCAATGCAGGTGTAGAAGCACGGTGGCTAGGAAAAACTCCCTAGAAAGGCCAAAACCTAGGAAGAAACCTAGAGAGGAACCAGGCTATGTGGGGTGGCCAGTCCTCTTCTGGCTGTGCCGGGTGGAGATTATAACAGAACATGGCCAAGATGTTCAAATGTTCATAAATGACCAGCATGGTCGAATAATAATAAGGCAGAACAGTTGAAACTGGAGCAGCAGCATGGCCAGGTGGACTGGGGACAGCAAGGAGTCATCATGTCAGGTAGTCCTGGGGCATGGTGCTAGGGCTCAGGTCCTCCGAGAGAGAGAAAGAAAGAGAGAAGGGGAGAATTAGAGAATGCACACTTAGATTCACACAGGACACCGAATAGGACAGGACAAGTACTCCAGATATAACAAACTGACCCTAGCCCCCCAACACAAACTACTGCAGCATAAATACTGGAGGCTGAGACAGGAGGGGTCAGGAGACACTGTGGCCCCATCCGAGGACACCTCCGGACAGGGCCAAACAGGAAGGATATAACCCCACCCACTTTGCCAAAGCACAGCCCCCCACACCACTAGAGGGATATCTTCAACCACCAACTTACCATCCTGAGACAAGGCTGAGTATAGCCCACAAAGATCTCCGCCACGGCACAACCCAAGGGGGTTGAATCAACCCACTCAGGTGATGCACCCCTTCCAGGGACAGCATGAGAGAGCCCCAGTAAGCCAGTGACTCAGCCCCTGTAATAGGGTTCGAGGCAGAGAATCCCAGTGGAAAGAGGGGAACCGGCCAGGCAGAGACAGCAAGGGCGGTTCGTTGCTCCAGAGCCTTTCCGTTCACATTCCCGCTCCTGGGCCAGACTACACTCAATCATATGACCCACTGAAGAGATGAGTCTTCAGTAAAGACTTAAAGGTTGAGACCGAGTTTGCGTCTCTGACATGGGTAGGCAGACCGTTCCATAAAAATGGAGCTCTATAGGAGAAAGCCCTGCCTCCAACTGTTTGCTTAGAAATTATAGGGACAATTAGGAGGTCTGCGTCTTGTGACCGTAGCGTACGTGTAGGTATGTACGTCAGGACCAAATCAGAGAGATAGGTAGGAGCAAGCCCATGTAATGCTTTGTAGGTTAGCAGTAAAACCTTGAAATCAGCCCTTGCTTTGACAGGAAGCCAGTGTAGAGAGGCTAGCACTGGAGTAATATGATACAATTTAGCACTAACTGAAGTGTATTTAGTGTTTTATCCGGGTAGCCGGAAAGTAGAGCATTGCAGTAGTCTAACATAGAAGTGACAAAAGCATGGATTAATTTTTCTGTATCATTTTTGGACAGAAAGATTCTGATTTTTGCAATGTTACGTAGATGGAGAAAAGCTGTCCTTGAAATGGTCTTGATATGTTCTTCAAAAGAGAGATCAGGGTCCAGAGTAACGCCATGGTCCTTCACAGTTTTATTTGTGACGATTGTACAACCATTAAGATTAATTGTCAGATTCAACAGAAGATCTCTTTGTTTCTTGGGACCTAGAACAAGCATCTCTGTTTTGTCCGAGTTTAAAAGTAGAAAGTTTGCAGCCATCCACTTCCTTATGTCTGAAACACATGCTTCTAGCAAGGGCAATTTTGGGGCTTCACCATGTTTCATTGAAATGTACAGCTGTGTGTCATTCGCATAGCAGTGAAAGTTAACATTATGTTTTCGAATAACATCCCCAAGAGGTAAAATATATAGTGAAAACAATAGTGGTCCTAAAACGGAACCTTGAGGAACCCCGAAATTTACAGTTGATTTGTCAGAGGACAAACCATTCACAGAGACAAACTGATATCTTTGCGACAGATAAGATCTAAACCAGGCCAGAACTTGTCCGTGTAGACCAATTTGGGTTTCCAATCTCTCCAAAAGAATGTGGTGATCGATGGTATCAAAAGCAGCACTAAGGTCTAGGAGCACGAGGACAGATGCAGAGCCTCGGTCCGATGCCATTAAAATGACATTTACCACCTTCACAAGTGCCGTCTCAGTGCTATGACGGGGTCTAAAACCAGACTGAAGCATTTCATATACATTGTTTGTCTTCAGGAAGGCAGTGAGTTGCTGCGCAAAAGTCCTTCTCTAAAATTTTTGAGAGGAATGGAAGATTCGATATAGGCCGATAGTTTTTTATATTTTCTGGGTCAAGGTTTGGCTTTTTCAAGAGAGGCTTTATTACTGCTACTTTTAGTGAGTTTGGTACACATCCAGTGGATAGAGAGCTGTTTATTATGTTCAACATAGGAGGGCCAAGCACAGGAAGCAGCTCTTTCAGTAGTTTAGTTGGAATAGGGTCCAGTATGCAGCTTGAAGGTTTAGAGGCCATGATTATTTTCATCATTGTGTCAAGAGATATAGTACTAAAACACTTGAGCGTCTCTCTTGATCCTAGGTCCTGGCAGAGTTGTGCAGACTCAGGACAACTGAGCTTTGAAGGAGCACGCAGATTTAAAGAGGAGTCCGTAATTTGCTTTCTAATAATCATAATCTTTTCCTCAAAGAAGTTCATGAATTTATCACTGCTAAAGTGAAAGTCATCCTCTCTTGGGGAATGCTGCTTTTTAGTTAGCTTTGCGACCGTATCAAAAAGGAATTTCGGATTGTTCTTATTTTCCTCAATTAAGTTAGAAAAATAGGATGATCGAGCAGAAGTAAGGCCTCTTCGGTACTGCACGGTACTGTCTTTCCAAGCTAGTCGGAAGACTTCCAGTTTGGTGTGGCGCCATTCCCATTCCAATTTTCTGGAAGCTTGCTTCAGAGCTCGGGTATTGTCTGTGTACCAGGGAGCTAGTTTCTTATGAGAAATGTTTTTCGTTTTTAGGTGTGCAACTGCATCTAGGGTATTGCGCAAGGTTAAATTGAGTTCCTCAGTTAGGTGGTTAACTGATTTTTGTCCTCTGACGTCCTTGGGTAGACAAAGGGAATCTGGAAGGACATCAAGCAATCTTTGTGTTGTCTGTGAATTTATAGCACGACTTTTGCAGTCCTCATGCCTCCTTGCAGCATGCCTAAGGCACGTTCACACAGATGTGCAAGGACCCTGGGCATCTTTTTTTTGCGTTTTTCAGAGTCCGTAGAAAGGCCTCTTTAGTGTCCTAATTTTTCATATCTGTGACCTTAATTGCCTACCATCTGTAAGCTGTTAGTGTCTTAACGACCGTTCCACTGGTTCATGTTCATTAATTGTTTATGGTTCATTGAGCAAGCATGGGAAACAGTGTTTACACCCTTTACAATGAAGATCT
Source organism: Oncorhynchus keta (assembly GCF_023373465.1). NCBI lineage: Eukaryota > Metazoa > Chordata > Actinopteri > Salmoniformes > Salmonidae > Oncorhynchus > Oncorhynchus keta. The sequence continues at coordinate 24,684,164 of NC_068427.1, read as the reverse complement.
GTGAAGTTATTTGTATTTTTACGAATTATCTTTGAAAGACAGGGTCCTGAAAAAGGGACATTTCTTTATTTTGCTGAGTTTATAGATATATATAAGTTTTATATGCCATGTCCCTTCCCAGAGGCGGGCCACTGATTGAGCAGCCCTATCTTATGAAAAATCTGTCATTTTAGAAGCTAAAATCACATTTCATCCCATCACAAATCATTTCATATTCAAACATTTAACTAGAAAAATTCCATGTGAATCCGATAACTCTGATGTGTAGACTTTCCACTGTAGAGTTTATGTCATCTTATCATTGATGAGAATGTCTCAGATGACAACCGAACTGACATCATATTCATTAAGTACAATTAGTCGCATTACCAGAATATAGTTCATTTCCCCCCACCTTCTGATGTTCCCCGAATCTCTATGTTAAACAAGGATTAAACCTGTGCCGGTGGAAAAATATTTTGATGTGGGGCACCGTCCTCAAACAATCGCAAGGCATGATTTCGCTGTAATAGCTACTGTAAATCGGACCGTGCAGTTAGCTTAACAAGAATTTAAGCTTTCAACCGATATAAGACACTTGTTTGTACCTAAATGTTTAATATTCATAATTTTTCTGATTATATATTTGAATTGTGCTCCCTCCAGTGTCACTGGAAATTGTCGGGGCATGGATCAGAAAACCGGTCTGTATCTGTTGTGACCACCATTTGCCTCATGCAGCGTGACACATCTCTTAACAAAGAGCTGATAAGGATGTCGATTGTGGCCTAATGTCCCACTACTCCACAATAGCTGAGCAAAGTTTCTGGATGTTAGCGGGAACTGGGACATGCTTTCATACACGTCGATCCAGAGCATCCTGAACATGCTCAATTGGTGACTAGTTATGCAGGCCATGGAAGAGCTGGGACATTTTCAGCTTCCAGGAATTGTGTACAGATCCTTGAAACATGGGGCCGTGCATTATCATACTGAAGCGAGGTGATGGCAGTGGATGAATGTTACAACAGTGGGCCTCAGGATCTCATCACAGCATCTATGTGTATTCAATTTGCCATCAATAAAATGCAATTGTGTTTGTTGTCTGTAGCTTATGCCTGCCCATACCATAACCCCACCGCCACCACAGGACACTGTTCACAACGTGGACATCAGCAAACCGCTCACCCACACAACACCATACATGTGGTCTGTGGTTGTGAAGCCGCTTGGACATTCTGCCAAATTCTCTAAAACAATGTTGGAGGTAGCTTATGATGGAGAAATTAATATTACATTATCTGGAAACAGCTCTAGTGGACATTCCTGCAGTCAGCATGCTAATTGCACGCTCCCTCAAAACTTGCGATATCGGCGGCATTGTGTTGTAGTACAAAACTACATGTTATTTTAGAGTCGACTTTTATTGTTCCCAGCATCAGTTGCACCTGTGTATGATCATGCTGTTTAATCAGCTTCTTGATATGTCACACCTGTCAGATAGATGGATTATCTTGGCAAAGGAGTAATCCTCACAAAATGGGATCTAAACAAATGTGTGCACACATTTTTAGAGAAATAACCTTTTTGTGCATATGGAACATTTCTGGGATCTTTTATTTTAACTCATGAAACTTGGAACCAACACGTTACATGTTGTCGCCTGGGCATGCTCTTGATGAGGTGGTGGATGGTCTCCTGAGGGATCTCCTCCCAGACCTGGACTAAAGCATCCGCCAACTCCTGGACAGTCTGTGGTGCAACGTGGCGTTGGTGGATGGAGCGAGACATGATGTCCCAGATGTGCTCAATTGGATTCAGGTCTGGGGAACAGGGGGGCCAGTCCATAGCATCAATGACTTCCTCTTGCAGGAACTGCTGACACACTCCTACCACATGAGGTCTAGCATTGTCTTGCATTAGGAGGAACCCAGGGCCAACCGCACCAGCATATGGTCTCACGAGGGGTCTGAGGATCTCATCTCGGTACCTAATGGCAGTCAAGCTACCTCTGGTGAGCACATGGAGTGCTGTGCGGCCCCCCAAAGAAATGCCACCCCACACCATGACTGACCCACCCCCAAACCGGTAAAACTGGAGGATGTTGCAGGCAGCAGAACGTTCTCCACGGCGTCTCCAGACTGTCACGTCTGTCACATGTGCTCAGTGTGAACCTGCTTTCATCTGTGAAGAGCACAGGGCGCCAGTGGCGAATTTGCCAATCTTGGTGTTCTCTGGCAAATGCCAAACGTCCTGCACGGTGTTGGGCTGTAAGCACAACCCCCACCTGTGGACGTCGGGCCCTCATACCACCCTCATGGAGTCTGTTTCTGACCGTTTGAGCAGACACATGCACATTTGTGGCCTGCTGGAGGTCATTTTGCAGGGCTCTGGCAGTGGTCCTCCTGCTCCTCCTTGCACAAAGGCTGAGGTAGCGGTCCTGCTGCTGTGTTTTTGCTCTCCTACGGCCTCCTCCACGTCTCCTGATGTACTGGCCTGTCTCCTGGTCGCGCCTCCATGCTCTGGACGCTACGCTGACAGACACAGCAAACCTTCTTGCCACAGCTCGCATGGATGTTCCATCCTGGACTAGAGTGAAAGCACCGCCAGCATTCAAAAGTGACCAAAACATCAGCCAGGAAGCATAGGAACTGTGAAGTGGTCTGTGGTCACCACCTGCAGAACCACTCCTTTATTGGGGGTGTCTTGCTAATTGCCTATAATTTCCACCTGTTGTCTATTCCATTTGCACAACAGCATGTGAAATGTATTGTCAATCATTGTTGCTTCCTAAGTGGACAGTTTGATTTCACAGAAGTGTGATTGACTTGGAGTTACATTGTGTTGTTTAAGTGTTCCCTTTATTTTTTTGAGCAGTGTATATATATATATATATATATATATATATATTGATGGACAGACTGACGTGGCCTGCAGCAGTGCTTCCTGTCATAACAGAGTGGTGTTTATGAAGCGTTGACAGACTTGGCTGCAAGAGACAGGCGACACCATGAGAATGTTCTGCTCTAGGGATGACATATGCACTGTATGTTGGTCTTTGTAGTCCTGGATGGCCCATGAAACTACACCAGGCACCTAGCTATAGAAGCATAATCAATGAATAAGTAAAGAAGAATACATATATTAATAGAAAGGGAAAGATTATGCGCTGAGCTTCTTTGCTATTCAGTGTCCGTTATGGCTGCCTGAGCGAGTGTTAAACACCATCCTTATGACAGACATGTACTGTAGGCGGAGTAACCTGCATCTCACAGAACCTCGGCATCTGAAAGGCCTCCACTCTCAACAGAGCAACATAAACCAATCACGCAAACCAATCGAGCATAATGCAGAGAGGAATAATTTAATCAGAACTTCACCCAGTATGTGAACGTCAGAGTTTATTCACTGGCAGCTACTTGTAATAAAAAGATGAAACAAGATTTTAAAAAACAAGTCAAAAAAGGAATGTGGTTATACTAATTACATTTTTAAAGAGAAAAACATCAACAAACAAATGACAGCGATGTTTTTTCCCCAGATGTTAAACTGTCACGGTTTCACTATTGATCTAGATATTTTATTTATGGTATAAAAAAGACAGGCAGCCAAACAAAAACAAAAAAACAACTATAATAATTATAATACAAAATAGAAGCTACAGATCAACTATAAATATTGCAGCAAAACTTGATTATTCCAGAGTGGCTGGGGTATGTAGTCCAGGTTCACAATTGTCTCTCAGAGGTCTGTGAAAAGGAGCAGGTGGTCTGTGAGAACAGCACACCTGCCATGGAGACTGAACAGACTGTCTCACCTCACAGGGCTTTGCTATGTCTTCCACTACAGGAACACAACATTATGGCCTTGGGCCTCCCTCTGGCCTCAGGCTCACTGAGGAAAACACTCACATAACACTGTCTCAACATACAGTATAGATAACACATTATGTTCCAGATAATGTAACATAGGATAATGTTTTGAGAACAGTTAATTCTCCTATCAGTAAGAGCTTGGTATAAACCACACATAGCCTTGATGGTGTACAGTGTTCACCCTTGGCAGCTTACAGAATCTTTTTGATATCCCCCCTACACAAACCTCGGGAACAGGGCTCATCCAGTGGGTCTGACCCCACACCCACCACCATCGGGCCAATAGTGTGCATATGCATGTGTGGTTGTGTCAGAGAAAAGGGTCCCACATTGTATTGCTGGCAGAGAAGGAAAACATTATCTAAGATTCTGTGATTCAAAGAAAACACAATTAAATGTAAAGGTCAAATTGACCGCTCGAGGTGATCTTTGGTAATAATAGCAACATCCGGTTAGATTGTTAAAAGGTTTGAACGTGAATAAACAATTAGAGAACAAGAGTGATCCGAATCCTCTTTAATGGTTATGTGCACTAGTCATAACATCCCTTGTGTGATATGTGATTGACTGTTTATATAAAGTAATAGAAATTATGTCTGTTTGACATCATTATACAGTAGGTTTGACGGGCAAAGGCAGCAAGGTTTATTTTACAAGTCTCTCAATTCACTGAATAACCTTCATTAAAACAACAGACTTTGATGTAGAATTAAAGAAAAAATCCATCCAAAAATTATATTTTGGCATTTGTTTCATTAGTCCATTGCTGACAATGTGATCAAGTTTTCAAGATATGTAATTTTCAAATTACAGAAATCATCACCAGAGTGGCAATTCAAATTCAAAACAATTCAAAACCTTTCAGTGGAGAATCGATTCATCTGGTTTAGTTGTCTCTATGGGCCAAGCCTGTGGAAGGAAATAAAATGCCACAAACCCAATATTTGTTGTTCAAGTCACTCACACATAGATACCATATACTGTAAAATGCAGCATCACATGATGCAAAATACATCATACGGGGATGATTTACCATTCCATGCTCGCTTCAAGGCAAGTAACACTGAAACATGCATGAGAGCATCAGCTGTTCCGGATGACTGTGTGATCACGCTCTCCTTAGCCGATGTGAGTGAGACCTTTAAACAGGTCAACATTCACAAGGCCACAGGGCCAGACGGATTACCAGGACGTGTACTCCGAGCATGCGCTGACCAACTGAGAAGTGTTTTCACTGACATTTTCAACCTGTCCCTGACTGAGTCTGTAATACCAACATGTTTCAAGCAAACCACCATAGTCACTGTGCCCAAGAACACTAAGGTAACCTGACTAAATGACTACCGACGTGTAGCACTCACGTCTGTAGCCATGAAGTGCTTTGAAAGGCTGGTCATGGCTCATATCAACACTATTTTCCCAGAAACCCTAGACCCACTCCAATTTGCATACCTCCCCAACAGATCCACAGATGATGCAATCTCTATTGTCCTTAACGTAGGAGACACTGCTAGCTAGCCAACAGCTAGCCAACGTCTACCGAATAGAACTTCCGCACTCAACAACCCGGTCGCATTCCGCTTCGCTCCACAGGTAGTATCACATTTTCATTTCATTTCATTACAGCACAACGGTTTGATTTGTTTGATCGTAGCTAGCTACATAGCCGTCCTTGTATCAAAGATAATTGTGTAGTCTAGAGCGATTTTCTAGGTTAGCTAGCCAGCTATTGTCGTTCATTTAACGCAACGTAACGTAATCAACACTGAAAGCTAGCCAGCTAGCCCCCGAATAGCAGCACTGTAGAAACTATTACACTCAACGGAACGACTTGATTAGTGTAGTGTCAACAACGCAGCCACTGCCAGCTAGCCTACAAAGTCAACAACGCAGCCACTGCCAGCTAGCCTACTTCAGCAGTACTGTATCATTTTAATCATTTTAGTCAATAAGATTTTTGCTACATAAGCTTAACTTTCTGAACATTCGAGACGTGTAGTCCACTTGTCATTCCAATCTCCTTGCATTAGCGTAGCCTCTTCTGTAGCCTGTCAACTATGTGTCTGTCTATCCCTGTTCTCTCCTCTCTGCACAGACCATACAAACGCTCCACACCGCGTGGCCGCGGCCACCTAATCTGGTGGTCCCAGCGCGCACGACCCACGTGGAGTTCCAGGTCTCCGGTAGCCTCTGGAACTGCCGATCTGCGGCCAACAAGGCAGAGTTCATCTCAGCCTATGCCTCCCTCCAGTCCCTCGACTTCTTGGCACTGACGGAAACATGGATCACCACAGACAACACTGCTACTCCTACTGCTCTCTCTTCGTCCGCCCACGTGTTCTCGCACACCCCGAGAGCTTCTGGTCAGCGGGGTGGTGGCACCGGGATCCTCATCTCTCCCAAGTGGTCATTCTCTCTTTCTCCCCTTACCCATCTGTCTATCGCCTCCTTTGAATTCCATGCTGTCACAGTTACCAGCCCTTTCAAGCGTAACATCCTTATCACTTATCGCCCTCCAGGTTCCCTCGGAGAGTTCATCAATGAGCTTGATGCCTTGATAAGCTCCTTTCCTGAGGACGGCTCACCTCTCACAGTTCTGGGCGACTTTAACCTCCCCACATCTACCTTTGACTCATTCCTCTCTGCCTCCTTCTTTCCACTCCTCTCCTCTTTTGACCTCACCCTCTCACCTTCCCCACCTACTCACAAGGCAGGCAATACGCTCGACCTCATCTTTACTAGATGCTGTTCTTCCACTAACCTCATTGCAACTCCCCTCCAAGTCTCCGACCACTACCTTGTATCCTTTTCCCTCTCGCTCTCATCCAACACTTCCCACACTGCCCCTACTCGGATGGTATCGCGCCGTCCCAACCTTCGCTCTCTCTCCCCCGCTACTCTCTCCTCTTCCATCCTATCATCTCTTCCCTCTGCTCAAACCTTCTCCAACCTATCTCCTGATTCTGCCTCCTCAACCCTCCTCTCCTCCCTTTCTGCATCCTTTGACTCTCTATGTCCCCTATACTCCAGGCCGGCTCGGTCCTCCCCTCCCGCTCCGTGGCTCGACGACTCATTGCGAGCTCACAGAACAGGGCTCCGGGCAGCCGAGCGGAAATGGAGGAAAACTCGCCTCCCTGCAGACCTGGCATCCTTTCACTCCCTCCTCTCTACATTTTCCTCCTCTGTCTCTGCTGCTAAAGCCACTTTCTACCACTCTAAATTCCAAGCATCTGCCTCTAACCCTAGGAAGCTCTTTGCCACCTTCTCCTCCCTCCTGAATCCTCCTCCCCCTCCCCCCCCTCCTCATCCCTCTCTGCAGATGACTTCGTCAACCATTTTGAAAAGAAGGTCGACGACATCCGATCCTCGTTTGCTAAGTCAAACGACACCGCTGGATCTGCTCACACTGCCCTACCCTGTGCTCTGACCTCTTTCAGACCAGTATCTGTACTCTGTACCAGTACCACCTTAGATGCACTATTGTAAAGTGGCTGTTCCACTGGATGTCATAAGGTGAATGCACCAATTTGTAAGTCGCTCTGGATAAGAGCGTCTGCTAAATGACTTAAATGTAAATGTAAATCTCTATTGCACTCTACACTGCCCTCTCCCACCTGGACAAAAGGAACACCTATGTTAGAATGCTATTCATTGGCTACAGCTCAGCGTTCAACACCGTAGTGCCCTCAAAGCTCACCACTAAGCTAAGGACCCTGGGACTAAACACCTCCCTCTGCAACATGATCCTGGACTTCCTGACGGGCCGCCCCAAGGTGGTAATGGTAGGTAAGGAGACAGAAAAGATTTGGCATGGGTCCTCAGGTCTTCAAAAAGTTCTGCAGCTGCACCATCGAGAGCATCCTGACTAGTTGCATGACTGCCTGGTATGGCAACTGCTTGGCCTCCAACCGCAAGGCACTACAGAGGGTAGTGCGTATGGCCCAGTACATCATGCCATCCAGGACCACTATATCATGCAGTGTCAGAGGAATGCCCTAAAAATTGTCAAAGACTTCAGCCAACTTGGATACCCAGACTATTTGCATTGCCCCCCACCCCACCCTTTAAGCCTCTCTGTTTATTATCTATGCATAATCACTTTAACTCTACATATTACCGCAATTAACTCAATTGACTAACCGGTGCCTCCGCATATTGACTCTGTACCAGTACCACCTGTATATAGCCCCGCTATTGTTTTTTTACTGCTGCTCTTTAATGATTTGTTTCTGTTATTCTTTACTTTTCTATTTTTTACTTAAAACTGCATTGTTGGTTATTAAGGGCTTGTAAGTAAGCATTTCACCTGAGCATGTGAGCATGTGACAAATAACATTTGATTTGATTTGATTTCTGTATTTTTAAAGTAGGTCCTGCAGTGAATACAGATTTATTTGTCTCTGACCAAGATTTATACCAAACCAGACTAACGTAGGGACACACGGACAAAGACAGTATAAGGCTGTGGTGCTGATATTTAATGTTCTCAAATTTTCTGATCCCACACCATGCTCTTTCACACCCTGACTCAAAACATACACTGAGTGTACAAAACATTAGGAACACTTGCTCTTTCCATGACATAGACTGACCAGGTGAATCCAGGGGAAAGCTACGATCCCTTATTGATGTCACTTGTTAAAGACAGGTTAAAGAAGGATTTTGAATCCTTGTGTCACGTTCTGACCTTAGTTCCTTTGTTTTGTCTTTTGCTTTAGTATGGTCAGGGTGTGAGTTGGGTGAGTTGTCTATGTTAGTTTTTCTATGATTTTCTATTTCTGTGTTTGTCCTGATATGGTTCTCAATCAGAGGCAGCTGTCAATCGTTGTCCCTGATTGAGAACCATATTTAGTTAGCCTGTTTTCCTTTGTGTTTTGTGGGTGGTTATTTTCAGTCTTTGTGGGTCTGCACCAGACAGAACTGTTTCGGTTTTCACTTTGTTGTGTTGTATTTTGAAGTGTTCTTTTTTCATTAAATAAGATGAACACTTACCACGCTGCGCTTTGGTCCTCTCCTTCTTCCACCTACGACGAGAATCGTTATAGAACCACCCACCAAAAAAAGGACCAAGCAGCGTTGTAACAGGCAGCAGCAGCAGGAGCAGCGATCACAGGACTCCTGGACATGGGAGCGAGATCTGGACTATGTCACAACTCGGGAGGAGATAGACAGGTGGTCGGTCGACCCAGGGAGAGTGCCGGAGCCCGCCTGGGATTCTCTGGAGCAGTATGAGGAGGGATACCGGCGAATGGAGTTGGCATGACGATCATGGAAGCCCGAAAGAGGCAGCCCCAAAAATGTATTGGGGGAGGCACACGGGGAGTGTGGCGAAGGCAGGTAGGAGACCTGTGTCAACTACCCGTGCTTACCAGAGAGAGAGAGGGACCGGGCAGGCACAGTGTTATGCCGTGAGGGGCACTGTGTCCCTGGTGCGTGTGCATAGCCCGGTGCGGTACATCCCAGCTCCTCGTATCGGCAGGGCTAGATTAGGCATCGAGCCAGGTGCCATGAAGCCGGCTCAGCGCATCTGGTCTCCAGTGCGTCTCCTTGGGCCGGTGTACATGGCACCAGCCCTACACATGGTGTCCCCGGTTCGCCAGCACAGCCCAGTGCGGGCTATTCCACCTCGCCGCACTGGCCTGGCTACGGGGAGCAATCATGGATCACCACAGACAACACTGCTACTCCTACTGCTCTCTCTTAGTCCGCCCACGTGTTCTCGCACACCCCGAGAGCTTCTGGTCAGCGGGGTGGTGGCACCGGGATCCTCATCTCTCCCAAGTGGTCATTCTCTCTTTCTCCCCTTACCCATCTGTCTATCGCCTCCTTTGAATTCCATGCTGTCACAGTTACCAGCCCTTTCAAGCTTAACATCCTTATCATTTATCGCCCTCCAGGTCCCCTCGGAGAGGTCATCAATGAGCTTGATACCTTGATAAGCTCCTTTCCTGAGGACGGCTCACCTCTCACAGTGCTGGGCGACTTTAACCTCCCCACGTCTACCTTTGATTCATTCCTCTCTGCCTCCTTCTTTCCACTCCTCTCCTCTTTTGACCTCACCCTCTCATCTTCCCCCCCTACTCACAAGGCAGGCAATACGCTCGACCTCATCTTTACTAGATGCTGTTCTTCCACTAACCTCATTGCAACTCCCCTCCAAGTCTCCGACCACTACCTTGTATCCTTTTCCCTCTCGCTCTCATCCAACACCTCCCACACTGCCCCTACTCGGATGGTATCGCGCCGTCCCAACCTTCACTCTCTCCTTCACTCCTTCACTCTCTCTCCCCCGTCTAATCTTAGCAATTTCTTCTTAGCTAGCTACATAGCCGTCTTTGTATCAAAGATAATTGCGTAATTATCGTATTTCGTATTCCTAATGTAGTCTACTGCAGCTAGCCACATAGCTAACGTCCACCGTATAGCAGCACCGTAGGTACTATTACACTCAACTGAACGACTTGATTAGTGTAGTGTTAGCTAGCTACATAGTTGTCTTTGCTGTCTTCGTATCCAAGATAATTGTGTAGTTTAGAGTGTGTAGTCTTAGAGTGATTATCTTAATTTACCGAGGTTAGCTAGCCAGCTATTTGTCGTCCTTAACGTAGGAGACACTGCTAGCTAGCTAACAGCTAACAGCTAACAGCTAGCCAACAACAACCCGGTCGCATTCCGCTTCGCTCCACAGGTAGTATCACATTTTCATTTCATTTCATTACAGCACAACGGTTTGATTTGCTTGATCGTAGCTAGCTACATAGCTAGCTACATAGCCGTCCTTGTATCAAAGATAATTGTGTAGTCTAGAGCGATTTTCTAGGTTAGCTAGCCAGCTATTGTCGTTCTTTTAACGCAACGTAACGTAATCAACACTGCGAGCTAGCCAGCTAGCCCCCGAATAGTAGCACTGTAGAAACTATTACACTCAACGGAATGACTTGATTAGTGTAGTGTCAACAACGCAGCCACTGCCAGCTAGCCTACTTCAGCAGTACTGTATCATTTTAATCATTTTAGTCAATAAGATTCTTGCTACGTAAGCTTAACTTTCTGAACATTCGAGACGTGTAGTCCAATTGTCATTCCAATCTCCTTGCATTAGCGTAGCCTTTTCTGTAGCCTGTCAACTATGTGTCTGTCTATCCCTGTTCTCTCCTCTCTGCACAGACCATACAAACGCTCCACACCGCGTGGCCGCGGCCACCCTAATCTGGTGGTCCCAGCGCGCACGACCCACGTGGAGTTCCAGGTCTCCGGTAGCCTCTGGAACTGCCGATCTGCGGCCAACAAGGCATAGTTCATCTCAGCCTATGCCTCCCTCCAGTCCCTCGACTTCCGGTGGCGGCCCACCGCACCAGGCTGTCATTCCGTCTTCTGTCTACAGGTGCTCCCGCCTGTCCAGCACTGCCAGAGTCTCCCGTTTGTCCTGAGCTGCCAGAGTCTCCCGTTTGTCCTCAGCTGCCAGAGTCTCCCGTTTGTCCTCAGCTGCCAGAGTCTCCCGTCTGTCCTGAGCTGCCAGAGCCGCCAGTCTGTCCTGAGCTCCCGTCAATTCAGGACCCATGGCTAGGGTCCCCAGTCGGAGGTCAGCGGCGAAGGTCGCCGCTCGTAAGAGGCCACAGGAGCGGTTGAGGAGGCGGACAAAAACTGTGGTGAAGTGGGGTCCACGTCCCGCGCCAGAGCCGCCACTGCGGACAGACACCCACCCAGACCCTCCCCTATAGGTTTAGGTTTTGCGGCCGGAGTCCGCACCTTTGGGGGGGGGGGTACTGTCACGTTCTGACCTTAGTTCCTTTGTTTTGTCTTGTGTTTTAGTATGGTCAGGGCGTGAGTTGGGTGGGTTGTCTATGTTTGTTTTTCTATGATTTTCTATTTCTGTGTTTGGCCTGATATGGTTCTCAATCAGAGGCAGCTGTCAATCATTGTCCCTGATTGAGAACCATATTTAGGTAGTCTGTTTTCCTTTGTGTTTTGTGGGTGGTTATTTTTAGTCTTTGTGTGTCTGCACCAGACAGAACTGTTTCGGTTTTCACTTTGTTGTTTTGTATTTTGAAGTGTTCTTTTTTGGTCCTCTCCTCCTTCCACCTACGACGAGAATCGTTATACCTTGAGACAATTGAGACGTGGATAGTGTATGTGTGCCATTCAGAGGGTGAATGAACAAGACTAAATATTTAAGATGCTTTGAATAGGATATGTTAGTTTTTAGTGTGTCAAGAACTGCAATGCTGCTATTATTAAAAAACTAATGAGTTTCCTGTGTGTATCAAGAATGGTCCACCACCCAAAGGACATCCAGCCAACTTGACACAACTGAGGGAAGCATTAGAGTCAACATGGGCCAGCATTCCTGTGCAACCCTTTCAACACCTTGTAGAGTCCATGCCCTGCCGAATTGAGGCTGTTCTGAGGCCAAAAGGGGGTGGAACGCAATAGTAGGAAGGTATTCCTAATGTTCTGTACACTAAGTTTATACAGAGGAAATGTTTCCCTATGCTCTAAGCTTTCACACTGTTGGGGAAGCTACTCTGAAAATATTGTTATCCAACTTACCAATTACTTGAAATTGGAAGACATTAAGATACACTAAAGCTACCCTTAAGTAAAATATACAATGCCTTGCAAAAGTATTCATCACCCTTGGCGTTTTTCCTATTTGGTTGTATTACAACCTGTAATTTAAATAGATTTTTATTTGGATTTCATGTAATGGACATACACAAAAGAGTCCAAATTAGTGAAGTGAAATTTTAAAAAATAACTTATTTTAAAAAATTCAAAAAAATGTAATCCTGGAAAGTGGAGCATGCATATGTATTCACCCTCTTTGCTATGAAGCCCCTAAATAAGATCTGGTTCAACCAATTACCTTCAGAAGTCACATAATTAGTTAAATAAAGTTCACATGTGTGCAATCTAAGTGTCACATGATCTGTCACATGGTCTCAATATATATACACCTGTTCTGAAAGGCCCCAGAGCCTGTAACACCAGTAAGCAGGGGTCACAACCAAGCAAGCGGCACCATGATGACAAAGGAGCTCTCCAAACAGGTCAAGGACAAAGTTGTGGAGAAGTACAGATCCGTGTTGGGTTATAAAAAATATCAGAAACTTTGAACATCCCACAGAGCACCATTAAATAATTAAAAGAATATGGCACCACAACAAACCTGCCAAGAGAGGACCGCCCACCAAAACTCACAGACCAGGCAAGGAGGGCATTAATTAAAGAGGCGACACAGAGACCAAAGATAACCCTGAAGGAGCTGCAAAGCTCCACAGCAGAGATTGGAGTATCTGTCCATGGGAACACTTTAAGCCGTACACTCCACAGAGCTTGGGTTTACGGAAGAGTGGCCAGAAAAAAAGCCATTGCTTAACCTCTTGGTCCTACCTGGCACGCAGGCGTCCCATCTAGAGCTCTGGAAATGCAAATGCACTACGCTAAATGCTAATAGTATTAGTTAAAACTCAAACGTTCATTAAAATACACATGCAGGGTATTGAATTAAAGCTACACTCGTTGTGAATCCAGGCAACAAGTCAGATTTTTAAAATGCTTTTCAGCGAAAGCATAAGAAGCTATTATCTGATAGCATGTAACACCCCAAAAGACCCGCAGGGGACGTAAACAAAATAATTAGCATAGTCGTCGCTACACAAACCGCACAAATAAAATATAAAACATTCATTACCTTTGACCATCTTCTTTTTGGCACTCCTAGATGTCCCATAATCACTATTGGGTCTTTTTTTCGATTAAATCGGTCCATATATAGCCTAGATATCGATCTATGGAGACTGTGTGATAAACGGAAAAAAATTGCGTTTCATAACGTAACGTCATTTTTTAAATTCAAAAAGTCGACGATAAACTTTCACAAAACACTTCGAAATACTTTTGTAATGCAACTTTAGGTATTAGTACACGTTAATAAGCGATAAAATTCATCAGGAGGCGACGTCAATTCTATAGGTGTCTGTTTCGAAAAAATGTCTTGGAGAGAGCTCGACCAAAACATCCGGTCGGAGACCGGAGGGAATCAATTCCCTTGATTCAGTTAGACCAAGAATCAATTGCGAATCAAATGACAAGACTCTAGACAATGTGTGGAAGCTGTAGGCACTGCAACCTCGGCCTCATTTAATTCGATTCACTTTCAACAATTCCTTGAAGTTGCGGATGGATATTTTTTTCCATTTTCAGTGATCAGATATTCCTGCACTTTTCGATGAAACGCACGTTCTGTTATAGTCACAGCTGTGATTTAACCAGTTTTATAAACGTCTGAGTGTTTTCTATCCACACATACTAATCATATGCCTATACTATATTCCTGGCCTGAGTAGCAGGGCGCTGAAATGTTGCGCGATTTTTAACAGAATGTTTGAAAAAGTAGAGGGTCGACTTAACAGGTTAAAGAAAAAAAATAAGCGAACACTTTTGGTGTTCACCAAAAGGCATGTGGGAGACTCCCCAAACAAATGGAAGAAGGTACTCTGGTCAGATGAGACTAAAATGTAGCTTTTTGGCCATCAAGTAAAATGCTATGTCTGGCGCAAACCCAACACCTCGCATCACCCCGAGAACACCATCTCCACAGTGATGCATGATCGTTACAGCATCATGCTGCGGGGATGTTTTTCATCGGCAGGGAATTGAAGGAATGATGGTCAGAATTGAAGGAATGATGGATGGCGCTAAATACAGGGATATTCTTGAGGGAAACCTGTTTCAGTATTCCAGTGATTTGAGACTGGGACGGAGGTTCACCCCTAAGCATACTGCTAAAGCAACACTCAAGTGGTTTAAGGGGAAACATTTAGATGTCTTGGAAAGGCCTAGTCAAAGTCCAGATCTCAATCCAATTGAGAATCTGTCGTATGACTTAAATATTGCTGTACACCAGCGGAACCTATCCAGCTTGAAGGAGCTGGAGCAGTTTTACCTTGAAGAATGGGCAAATATCACAGTGGCTAGATGTGCCAAGCTTATAGAGACATACCCCAAGAGACTTGCAGCTGTAATTGCTGAGAAAGGTGTCTCTACAAAGTATTGACTTTGGGGGGTGAATAGTTATACATGCTCAAGATTTCAGTTTTTTTGTATTATTTCTTGTTTGTTTCACGAGAAAAAATATTTTGCGTCTTAAAATTGGTAGGCATGTTGTGTTAATCAAATGATACAAACCCCCCAACAATCCATTTTTATTCCAGGTTGTAAGGCAACAAAATAGGATACATGCCAAGGGGTTGAATACTTTCGCAAGCCATTGTAGTTTACTCAACTAAATTTACTCTGGAAACGTTATCACTACATTCAAACTACACTGAACAAAGACCTAAATTTCAACATGTAAAGTGTTGGTCCCATGTTTCATGAGCTGAAATAAAAGATCCCAGAAATGTTCCATATGCACAAAATGATTATTCTCTTAAATTTTGTGCACAAATTTGTTTACATCCCTGTCAGTGAGCATTTCTCCCTTGCCAAGATAATCCATACACCTGACAGGTTTGGCATATGAAGAAGCTGATTAAGCAGCATGATCATTACACAGGTGCACCTTGTGCTAGGGACAATAAAAGGCCACACTAAAATGTGCAGTTTTGTCAAACAAACCTTCTGGTCCTTCTGTGGCTCAGTTGGTAGAGCATGGCGCTTGTAACGCCAGGGTAGTGGGTTCGATTCCCGGGACCACCCATACGTAGAATGTATGCACACATGACTGTAAGTCGCTTTGGATAAAAGCGTCAGCTAAATGGCATATATTATTATTATATTATTATTATATTATTATATATTATAAACCAATGTTTTGAGGAAACATGCAATTGGCATGCTGACTGCAGGAATGTCCACCAGAGCTGTTGCCAAAGAATTCAATGTTAATTTCTCTACCATAAGCCGCCTCCAACCGGCCTCACAACCGCAGACCACGTGTATGGCGACGCGTGGGTGAGTGGTTTGCTGATGTCAACGTTGTGAACAGAGTGCTCCATGGTGGCGGTGGGGTTATGGTATGGGCAGGCATAAGCTACAGACAACAAACACAATAGCATTTTATCAATTGCATTTTATTGAATACACAGTGATACCATTGCAAGATCCTGAGGCCCATTGTCATGCCATTTCATCTGCCGCCATCGCCTCATGTTTCAGCATTATAATGCACGGCCCCATGTCGCAAGGATCTGTACACATTTCCTGGAAGCTAAAAATATCCCAGTTCTGCTATGGCCTGAGTACACACCAGACTTGTCACCCATTAAGCATGTTTGGGATTCTCTGGATCGACTTGTGCGACATTGTGTTCCAGTTCCCGGCAATATCCAGAAACTTCGCAAAGCCATGAGTGGGATAACATTCCACAAGACAACCAATAGCCTGATCATCTCTATGCGAAAGAGATATGTCACGCTGCATGAGGTAAATTGTGGTCACACCACATACTGACTCGCTTTCTGATCCACGCCTCTTCGTGTTTTATTATTAAGGTGTCTGTAACCAACACATGCATATCTGTATTCCTAGTCATGTAAAATCCATAGATTAGGACCTTATTTCAATTGACTGATTTCCTTGTATGAACTGTAAATCTTTGAAATTGTTACATGTTGCGTTTATATTTTTGTTCAATACACTTCGTGATAAATTATCATATCTAAATCTGAAGTGTCATAGACTACAAATTGCAAGAACATAATATTCTGGAGTCAGATTTTAAAGGGAAATTTTACTGCTGCTCTATTTTACTATGTTCATTAATATGTTATTACATATCATGTGTCATAAAACATTTTAATTTCCTCACTATGTGCAAATACGAGTGTTTTTGCATCTCACCAGTAGAAACGGGCCAGCTACATTGCCTAGTTGTAAGCAAACCACAATATCCAGTATTCATAGTGATGTCAGGACATGGAGGACTGCCGGTAGAGATGTGAGAAATATAATATTTCAGCCAGAGGATTTTGAAACGGAATTGAAGTGATGGGGTTACCATGTCATTGAACATTGAAAAGTGATGTTATGCTATCAATTTTCCCCTTCACTTCAAAGATGGAGCTATCCAATCAGCCAACATCAGCACAGTAGAAAAGAAGTCAAGCTCACGTAATGTAGCAAATGTTAACTAGCTAGCTAGCAAACTACATTTGTTTATCTAAACCAAAATCTTGCTAGCTAGCTCTTTAAAAATATGCTGGCTAGACATTCCAAGCGTATTAATGTAATTAGGCAGCTGCTATCTGGCGATATGTAACTTTGCAAGCTAACATTTGCTTTGTTAGGTTACGTTAGCTAACCGTTAGCTAGCTAGATAACTAATTACCGCAGAGGCTAACGTGACTGTGTTCTATTTAGAGTCCAATCCCATCAACATCTGCAGAGCCATCAACATCAAGCACAGCACCAGGAAATAGTGTGTCACCTTCTAAAATATTTCAAAAATGTACTAAATCTTTCCATGACTCCATGATGAGCAAATAAATATAAGGGAGCAAGGCATAAACATGGTCCGTGTTTTATTGTCATAGTTGGTGTGTTTACAAGTAGGCTACAACTTCTACTGTGGAGGCTTAGTTGATTGTTCATGCAAGGCTTGAAGTCTAAACTGGATAAAAGGACATATTAATAAGGAGGGGATGGTATTTTGGTATTTGGTATTTTATTAGGATCTCCATTACCTGTTGAAAAAGCAGCAGCTACTCTTTTTTGGGTCCACACAATACATGAAACATAATACAGAACGACATAATACAGAACATCACTAGACAAGAACAGCTCAAGGACAGAACTACATAAATGTTATTTAAAGGCACATGTAGCCTACATATCACTGCATACACACAAACTATCTACAGTAGTTCAAATAGGGGAGAGGTGTTGTGCAGTGAGGTGTTGCTTCATCTTTTTTTTAAAACCAGGTTTGCTGTTTATTTGAGCAATATGATATGGAAGGAAGTTGAATGCAATAAGGGCTCTATATAATACTGTACGCTTCCTTGATTTTGTTCTGGATTTGAGGACTGTGAAAAGACCCCTGGTGGGAGAAGTGTGTGTGTGTCAGAGCTGTGTGTAAGTTTATCCAAACAATTTCAGATTTTCAACACATTAAAGTTTATTATAATAATAAGAAGTGATGCAGTCAGTCTCTCCTCAACTCTTAGCAAAGAGAGACTGGCATGCATAGTATTTATATCACCCCTCTCAATTACAATTAAGAGCAAAACGAGCCACTCAAAACATGCCACTAGGTATTTCCTTGCAGCACTGGACCACACGACTGGACAATAATCAAGATTAGACTAAACTAGAGGCTGCAGTGCTTGCTTTTTGGAAGAGCGGCTAGACCTCTCCCCATCGTTACAACCATTGAATCTACAGTGCCTTGCGAAAGTATTCGGCCCCCTTGAACTTTGCGACCTTTTGCCACATTTCAGGCTTCAAACATAAATATATAAAACTGTAGTGGGACACAATCATGAAGTGGAACTACATTTATTGGATATTTCAAACTTGTTTAACAAATCAAAAACTGAAAAATTGGGCGTGCAAAATTATTCAGCCCCCTTAAGTTAATACTTTGTAGCGCCACCTTTTGCTGCGATTAAAGCTGTAAGTCGCTTGGGGTATGTCTCTATCAGTTTTGCACATTGAGAGACTGACATTTTTTCCCATCCCTCCTTGCAAAACAGCTCGAGCTCAGTGAGGTTGGATGGAGAGCATTTGTGAACAGCAGTTTTCAGTTCTTTCCACAGATTCTCGATTGGATTCAGGTCTGGACTTTGACTTGGCCATTCGAACACCTGGATATGTTTATTTTTTAACCATTCCATTGTAGATTTTGCTTTATGTTTTGGATCATTGTCTTGTTGGCAGACAAATCTCTGTCCCAGTCTCATGTCTTTTGCAGACTCCATCAGGTTTTCTTCCAGAATGGTCCTGTATTTGGCTCCATCTATCTTCCCATCAATTTTAACCATCTTCCCTGTCCCTGCTGAAGAAAAGCAGGCCCAAACCATGATGCTGCCACCACCATGTTTGACAGTGGGGATGGTGGGTTCAGGGTGATGTGCTGTGTTGCTTTTACGCCAAACATAACGTTTTGCATTGTTGCCAAAAAGTTCAATTTTGGTTTCATCTGACCAGAGCACCTTCTTCCACATGTTTGATGTGTCTCCCAGGTGGCTTGTGGCAAACTTTAAACGACACTTTTTATGGATATCTTTAAGAAATGGCTTTCTTCTTGCCACTCTTCCATAAAGGCCAGATTTGTGCAATATACGACTGACTGATTGTTGTCCTATGGACAGAGTCTCCCACCTCAGCTATAGATCTCTGCAGTTCATCCAGAGTGATCATGGGCCTCTTGGCTGCATCTCTGATTAGTCTTCTCCTTGTATGAGCTGAAAGTTTAGAGGGACGGCCAGGTCTTGGTAGATTTGCAGTGGTCTGATACTCCTTCCATTTCAATATTATCGCTTGCACAGTGCTCCTTGGGATGTTTAAAGCTTGGGAAATATTTTTGTATCCAAATCCGGCTTTAAACTTCTTCACAACAGTATCTCGGACCTGCCTGGTGTGTTCCTTGTTCTTCATGATGCTGTCTGCGCTTTTAACGGACCTCTGAGACTATCACAGTGCAGGTGCATTTATACGGAGACTTGATTACACACAGGTGGATTGTATTTATCATCATTAGTCATTTAGGTCAACATTGGAACATTCAGAGATCCTCACTGAACCTCTGGAGAGAGTTTGCTGCACTGAGAGTAAAGGGGCTGAATAATTTTGCACGCCCAATTTTTCAGTTTTTGATTTGTTAAAAAAGTTTGAAATATCCAATAAATGTCGTTCCACTTCATGATTGTGTCCCACTTGTTGTTAATTCTTCACAAAAAAATACAGTTTTATATCTTTATGTTTGAAGCCTGAAATGTGGCAAAAGGTTGCAATGTTCAAGGGGGCCGAGTACTTTCGCAAGGCACTGTAGTAGCCTAAACCTATTAATGTTACATTGAACTAGGTGAATGGAATATGAATATGCTCTAATGGAATGGAAATAAGGCCATGCTCATGAAAAAAAGAAAATCCTCCCTCATCTTAAACAGCACAGACCACAGCTGCAGTCAACTGTACCCTTTTAGTTTACAGATGAACATGGTTTATTGAACGGTAACATATCCTCATGATCAGCCTTAATGTCTTTCCAGGAGACTTGCAGTACAAACACATTTTCTACAGGTCGAAGCAGTCAGTGGTGAAGAAGGAGGCTTGTCCACCTGGCTGTGGAGTGCAGAAAGGACCAGATGGTTGTCTACATGGAGCCAGAGTCACAGCCCCCCAAACCCAACATCCCTGCCAACATCACCAAAGCTTGCTAAACCAGCTGCCATTAACCAAAACAAGGTTAACAGCTGAAGAACATTATGGAACGTGTCTGGAACATTCAACCAAAACAAAATCCATATTCAGTTAGACTGATGTTGTAGTATAATATAGCATACGTAGTATGCTCACACCTGCATTGTAGTATAGATAGCTGTTGTACATGTTTATAATGGTGTATCATAATATTTGTATTTTTATTTATTTCACCTTTATTTAACTAGGTAGGCTAGTTGAGAACAAGTTCTCATTTACAACTGCGACCTGGCCAAGATAAAGCGTAGCAGTGTGAACAGACAGCAACACAGAGTTACACATGGAGTAAACAATAAACAAGACAATAACACAGTGAGAAAAAAAGAAAAAAAGAGTATATACATTGTGTGCAAAAGGCATGAGGATGTAGGTGTCACGCCCTGGTCGAAGTATTTTGTGTTTATCTTCATGTATTGGGTCAGGCCAGGGTGTGGCATGGGTTTTTGTATGTGGTGTGTATATATTGGGATTGTAGCTAGTGGGGTGATCTAGCAAAGTCTATGGCTCTCTGGAGTGGTTCTCAATCAGAGGCAGGTGTTTATAGTTGTCTCTGATTGGGAACCATATTTAGGCATCCATATTGTTTGAGTTTGTCGTGGGTGATTGTCCTTAGTGTCCTTGTTCCTGTCTATGTGTTAGTGTACACAAATATAGGCTGTTTCGGTTTTTGTTTTGTTTATTGTTTTTTGTAGTGTTTGTATTTAGATTTGTGTTACGTTTGTTTATTAAAACATGGATCACAATCTACACGCTGCATTTTGGTCCGACTCTCCTTCACACCAAGAGAACCGTTACAGTAGGCGAATAATTACAATTTAGCAGATTAACACTGGAGTGATAAATGATCAGATGGTCATGTGCAGGTAGAGATACTGGTTTTCCAAAAGAGCAGAAAAGTAAATAAATAAAATGAACTATGTACAGCTGCAGCGATCGGTTAGCTGCTCAGATAGCAGATGTTTAAAAGTTGGTGAGGGAGATAAAAGTCTCCAACTTCAACGATTTTTGCAATTCGTTCCAGTCACAGGCAGCAGAGAACTGGAAATTAAGGCGGCCAAATGAGGTGTTGGCTTGAGGGTGATTTTTAGATGATTTTGTGAGAAGACCGATTTTCGGGATGTCTCATCGTCTGACAAGCACTGCTCAAGCTCTGTCACCTTTCCCCACAGTTGCGGAAGGGTAACATGTGGTGGGTTGAGACACATCCAATGCAAAAAAAGTTTTCTCCAAGCTTAAACTGAAGGATTTTCATGGGGATTTGTGTATCATGCTAATTTGATTTTCGCGGGGGCGCAGACATCAACTCTAGGGGGTTAGCTGTCTCGGATAGACAGTATATGGTAACATTGCTCCCATGAACCTGTAAACTAGTACTGCCCCCATTCTGAAAAGCTTGCCTTCGAGGGTGGGAACAAGAAAGTATGACTCGTCAGGCTGTAGTCTTTACAAAGCCAGGGAAAATGAGTCAACCCAGATATCCTGCAAGACCTGGCAGATAGGAACATTGAATAAGAACAACCATATATACTTGCATGATCACGCGATCGTGCAATTGGCGAAACACAAAGGCCACAATAATTGCTACAAAACGTGACTCCATTAATTTTTAGATCAGACCGCAGGCTCAATCAACCAATGACATAATTGGTTGAACTCTCCTGGCATGAAATAAAATAAAATCATTCTGATGTACAGCTATAGTGCATAATTATGTCTGAAACACCCTCTCATCACTCATAATTATGTAGGGAGACTGGAAAAACTCCCCAAATAGTGTCTAGTAGTGAAGTTTCCCTTCATCAGAATGTGTATTTTAGCCTATTAAACACAAACATGATGCTTCAAGTAAGAATTTGGCAGATCTGATGGAGTATTGTGTGATGTATTTTGTTACACCCCAACACTGTGCTTTGGCAATATCTTCCTGATATAATATCACACAATAACTACCACAATACCCACCAGTGGAGGCTTTTGTGAGGAGCTATAGGAGGATGGGCGCATGTAATGGCTGGAATGGTATAAATGCAACAGATTCAACATGTAGTTTCCATATGTTTGATGTGTTTGATACTGTTTGATATATTCCATTCCAGACATTACAATGATCCTGTCCTCCTATAGCTCCTATAGCTCATCCCTCCAGCCTCTGATACCCTACATAATATCTAATGCAGGGTGCAGAAATAATTGTATCATGCAATAAGTAACAGTGTTGGAGATCTGAATCCTTCCAGATTTGTCAATATTTGATGAGCTTTTGTTCCTGTGTGGGCCAACTCAGCAGGATTTTGAGGAGAAGGTTGAAATCTGCACTTTTGTTCTAGGAAGGTTATGATACACCAGATACTGTTCTTAAAAAAATGTGTTTTCTGTTTGGCCAACCTGTTTCTGTGTTTCAGACAGCTTGTGATGTTAAAATATGTCACTTGAGTGCTTGGGGAGACTTTGTTTTTATTCCACACCCAAGGAGGGTCCAATCTTACTGTGCCAACAGTAGGCAACATGATTGGGTTGTGATGCAACACTGTCCCTTCCCTGCCTTCCCCTCCACTCCCAAAATCTCTCCATCTCTCCATCTCCATCTCCTTAAGCTCAGAAAAGTCGAGAAGATGTGCGACTAAAATAAGAGCCAGAGAGCACGCTGTGTTCTGGCTGTTCCACACTGTCTAGTCTGGCCTGGTGTGAGATGTCCAGTAGAGCTGACAGCTTTGGTAGTCCAAATGCCAGCAATTAGAGATTACAGTGAACACTGTCCAAAGCCAGGGCCTGTTTGAGCCTCTGTATCCCACACTGTTTACTTCACTCAGTGAGTTCCTGTAGCAGGGAGGTGAATGGAAAAACCCCATCGTCTTCTGCCAAAAGAAGGCAGAGGTTCAGATATGACTGAAGAATCACAGGAAAATACAACAGACAGTCTTGACATGAATTGCATCCTTTCAGAATAAAATTGTTAAAATGTTTTTATTTTGTTCAAATAATACGTCAACTATTGTATAGTTTCCTGAATAGAGTATTGTAGGAGATGGCCATTATTTTGATTGCCAGTCCTGGCCTTTCACAGACTGAAACAGGGTTTGAAAGAAACGGACTGCATAACCTCAGGCATAGATTGGGAATAAATTGCCCAACTTGAAGAAATTGCAGAAAAAAGTGTTTGTGTGCATATGCAATCTGGCATGGACCCTAGACACAAGCTGACGTATGCGCATGCACACACGCATGCACACACACACACAGCTCTCAGTGGGATTCGTTCATAATGGATGCATTGGAGATTTTCACAGTTTTATTCCTCTAAACAACCTGCTAAGTTCTCTTCTACCTGCAGTTTAAACTCATAGCTGTGGGTCTGGGGGGGTCTTCAGCTTGTGCGTGTGCATGCATGTGTATCCTATGTGTGTGTGTGTGTGTGTGTGTGTGTGTGTGTGTGTGTGTGTGTGTGTGTGTGTGTGTGTGTGTGTGTGTGTGTGTGTGTGTGTGTGTGTGTGTGTGTGTGTGTGTGTGTGTGTGTCACTGTGTCACTGTGTCAGTGTGTCTGCAGTTTTTTGAGAATAAATCCCTCTTTAGAAAAACATCCTTGACTATCCTTTGCTTTGAAGTTTGACTTTACCAGACTCCCACTCTACTGTTAAAGTAATTCTGATTCTCTAAATCTCCATCTCTCGAAAATCCCAAACAAGGTCATGTCTGTAGGACATCAGTTTAGCCATTTATCCATAGGACATCAGATACTAGGTTGAGGCTAGCCTTGCTACCCAAACTATCTCTGCGCTCTGACATTTACTTAACATATCAGTAATTTCTTACAGAGGTAATATTGTAATTTGATCATTCTTTTGTTGCTGAGAATTTTCCTGCACTGCAGAAAATGCAAACTTGTGGTGTATTCAAGGTTTAAAAAGGCTTCTAAAGTTTGTAATTTCCACTGGCATGCTTGATTTGCCCTACCGAAAAACGTATTTACCCCTACAAAAAAAATGTCCTTTAATAATTCACATTTCCTGTTGCAGCAAACTGGCTCATATTAAAATCCTACATCTGTAGATTCCTAATCCACCAAGGCTAAATTATGACTATGACCAAGAGTTTTCCAGACCATGTGATCTGACCAGGAGAAATTGGGGCTCTAGGCCATATACATTACATATTTTTTCCATATCAGAAAAGAAAACTGGCCCTAGGTACACCGAATCAGTCATGAGTTAGTTAAGTTCAATCAATGCATTTTAGACATATGTTTAACATTCAAGCCTTTGCAACACAAGCAGCCACTAACAAATTAAGTCTGTTCATGTCACGCCCTGGTCGTAGTATTTTGTGTTTATCTTCATTTACTTGGTCAGGCCAGGGTGTGACATGGGTTTTTGTATGTGGTGTGTATGTAGTGGGATTGTAGCTTAGTGGGGTGTTCTAGGTAAGTCTATGGCTGTCTGAAGTGGTTCTCAATCAGAGGCAGGTGTTTATCGTTGTCTCTGATTGGGAACCATATTTAGGCAGCCATATGCTTTGGTTGTGTTGTGGGTGATTGTCCTTAGTGTCTTGATATCCTTAGTCTGTGTTAGTTTGCACCAGTTTAGGCTGTTTCGGTTTTCATTACGTTTATTGTTTTGTTGAGTTTGTGTTTTGATTCGTGTTACGTTGTTTTATTAAACATGGATCGCAATCTACACGCTGCAGTTTGGTCCGACTCTCCTTCACCACACATAGAAAACCGTTACAGTTCAAGAACAATAGAACTAATGAAATCAATCACTCTTCCTTACATGCCTAACTGGCTACTGGTATCATTTATTTTTTAAGATGGCTGAAAACAATACCATCAGCGATAACAAAATCATTTCCATCTGCTCCCGCCTGGTGATATATGGGATTCCAACAAAAGGCATATCATGATAACACTCCCAACTCTTTCAACGTCATTACATTGTTCTGAAACCACTGTGTTCCTCAATTTACTCAATTGGATTTGCTGTGCATTCCATTTCCTAGAACAGGCCAGCGAACATTGATGCATCACTCAGTTCTAATAGATGACTGGGAGGAGAACAAAAGAGACAGAGCATTTGTGGTCCTCTTCCAGTGTGATGTCATGCAATTCAATTGAGAGAGATAAGTTAGCATTTCAGTGTTTGCATTGTGCTCTGTTCCGTTTCAGCTGGGGTACAGGGAAGGAAATTATTGTCTAGGTTGTCATGGCTATATCACTGAAATGGCATGCCAGGTAAAGGAGTACATGGCTTCAACTAAATGAAAATAAGTACATACATAGATAATCAAATGAAGGATCTTAATTTGCTTGCTCTTTTGTTGATATAATTTTCCTGAACAATGCAAAATGCAAACTTGTAGTGTATTTGAGCTTTAAAAAGGCTTCTAAAGTTTGTAACTTGTAACTTTGAAATGTCATTCTTGACTTGCACCAAAAAAAGAGACAATCAACCCTACAAAAATGCAGTGGCATGTATTCATGGATGCTAACGGAAACCAACCTGATGTCAAAAATTGACCAAGAAAAAAATACAAAAAATATGTATGTAAAAATATGTCAAACATGTATCTTTCGTTTGTCTGTGTTTCATAATTTTCCTTCAAATCGCATGAGGCTGAATATATCTAAAAGGAGAAAGCATCTGAGCAAGAGACACAGCGCCCCTCAGTCTCTGTATGTGTAGCCTATCCATCTGATGCTGTCTGGTCAAAATTATTATGACATTGTTGCTGCCCATAGCATTGAATGCAAGGGAAGTCAGTGAGCATATGATCTCTCTCGATAAAAAAAAAGTATAAAATAATAGCCAATCAGCATTGAGCTAAACTGACTGAGCTCAACTGTGAATGGTCCTGGCATGGTCCTGGCACACCCATCTCATTTCAAACGCAAAATGTCATTGACAGAAAAAACTTTCATTGTTGCATCTCATTGTCCCATTGTCCTCCAGTGGCTAGCTAGCTAAATTAGCCATGGATGGAGATAGTGTCACGCCCTGACCTTAGAGAGCCTGTTTATTTCTCTATTTGGTTAGGTCAGGGTGTGATTTGGGTGGGCATTGTAGTTTTCTATTTCTTTGTTGGTTGGTTCCCAATCAGAGTGTCACGTTCATTGAAAGGAGTAGACTAAGGTGCAATGTGGTATGCGTACATTCTCTTTTAATGAATGAACACCGAACAAACCGTGAAGCTATACAAAACAGTGCTGACAGGCAACTGCACATAGTCAAGATCCCACAAACACAAATGAGGAAATGGCTACCTAAATATGATCCCCAATCAGAGACAATGATAAACAGCTGCCTCTGATTGGGAACCATATCAGGCCACCATTGAAATACAAAAACACCTAGATGACCCACCCAAGTCACTATCACGCCCCAACCAACACAGAGAAAAAACAGCTTACTATGGTCAGGGCATGACACAGAGGCTGTCTATCGTTGTCTCTGATTGGGAATTATACTTAGGCAGCCTGTTTTCCACCTGAGTTTGTTGGATATTGTTTTTGCATAGTAGCTGTCTAGCCCTGCAGAACTTTCCGTTCGTTTATCTTTTGTTGTTTTTTGGTGTTCAGCTAAAATAAAGAAAGATGTACACTTTCCACGCTGCACTTTGGTCTCATTCCGACGACGGACGTAACAGATAGAGATTTGGACTTGTGGTTTTAGATGCACTATGCAGAAATACCTACGGCATTTCCTGGTTGCTAAAATTTGAATTGTTTGCTTGATTTCAGTTTATGTGACAAAATAAGCAAGTGTAGTGTAGGGAATCATTTTACCATCTAAACTGCTGTGAAATATGTTTTCCATAGACAAAAATATTGTATTTCAGCTGTTTGAAGCTGGTGTGCAAAACTGAAAGTAAAATATGTCAAACTTAGGAACGGTAGTATAGAAATAGTGCACATAGAACTGATCTTCCAGTTCTTAGAATAGTTTTAAATGACAATGATAGATCTATAACTATAACTCATATAACTCTATAACTCATATTTCTATGTTCATTTGGTTTGGTCGCCCAAAAAGTTACATTTTTTCTCTTTTCTGGCCAATTGTTATAACGGCGATTCTGATCCAACCATAAATGTATACATTGTGCCCCTGGCCTGAGAGGATGGAAGACCAACATCTAGCTAGATGTAGTAGGCTAATGTTAACTAGCTGGTTCATCATTGCACATGAATAGAAGTTAGGCTCGTGAGCAAGCATTTTAGTCAGGTAGCCTAGGACAGCAAAAACTAAAAGTGTGTACTGTATGAACAAGTCAGAGACATTTTCTTCAATATGAAAGAGAGGAGGATGACACACACACACACACACACACACACACACACACATACACACACACACACACACACACACACACACACACACACACACACACACACACACACACACACACACACACACACACACACACACAGAGAGAGAGAGTGAAATCAGAACCATGGACAGCCACATCATATTTAGCTTAAGTTGATTGGACTAAATTGTTTTTGGTATCTTTTAGTTGTCACTGT
Source organism: Oncorhynchus keta (assembly GCF_023373465.1). Taxonomy (NCBI): domain Eukaryota; kingdom Metazoa; phylum Chordata; class Actinopteri; order Salmoniformes; family Salmonidae; genus Oncorhynchus; species Oncorhynchus keta. Next base: position 24,656,366 of record NC_068427.1, on the reverse strand, counting down.
ATTAGACCAAGCAGAGGTGATTTGGTGATGTCGAAGTTGAAATGGTGATGGTATAGTGGAGGCAGCTCCTGTTTTCTTTGCGACTTGTGCTAACTCTCTGTAATTATAAATCAATAGTTGTTTAATGTCGGAAACACTTACTTGCTTGACCATGTTGTAGGCATGTAAATGTTTGTTACATGCAATATGCTTTGTGGACCTCACCGGAGAGAGGTTGCGCTCTGGTTTTGTGATGAAACAAAGGTGTTGTTGAACTTACTCTGCCACTGTGTCTTCTTATTATCTTGGTCTTAGGCCGATATATCACGGTGGCAAGGCATATGAACGAACAGGTTATAGAGCCAGGAACGCAATTATCACAAAATATAGGTTGTAATATGGCCTTTTTTTCTGGCTTGGCTTCACCACCGCTACTGCAAAATGCCCATTAATGTCCATTAATTATAATCCACATAATAATTCACATTTCCTGATGCTGAAGGATTATTTTCCTGCTGTAGCAAACTGGCTTAAATTAAAATCCTACATCTGGAGACTGTAATATGCATCTAAACATTCATACTGTCTGTATGAAAATGTGTGATAGGTGACCCTGTTAATGCGTTTACATGTCAAACTTCCTGTTTAAGCCAATCAGGATGAGCCGTGACTGGGCAGGAATGGCGGCGATATCCTGGTGGTCTCCATAGGGAAATGTATGTGGTTTCTATCAGTCTAGGGTGCATTCTACAGGGCTAAGAGATTCAGTCTCCAGTGTAATGCCAGGAAACAGAGATATGGTATGGCATAACATTGCACACTCAGTCACAGTCACTTACAAGGCCTCCATTTGAACAATTAGATTGCATCACCTGCAGGTAAGAAGAGAAGTTTCCTAACGTAACTTTTTTTTCAATCTTCCTCCTTTATTTGTTAGCCAGTAAACAATTAAATACGGAACATTTTGGAAAGCATAGTAGTTAAGACTTCACCTGACTTCCTGGGTTTGTTCACTGGCTTGGAGCCTCTTTATTAAGTCATCCATTTATTTTTATAATTTGTTTTTTTAACTAGTGTGCCCGGGGCTTAACTTGATTACTTCTGAAGCAGGGATGCTAGGGACTTGGGGGTCCAGTAATGCTTAGGAACAGATGTCCACAGTTCCACTCTGCCCTAGGATATACTGTTATAATGTTGGCAAGCCCTCTAGGGCTCATATAGATGCCAGCACAAACATTTACCGTAAAAACAACCACAAAACAGTGCAAACGGGATTACAAATAGGCCTACTGTGTGTGTTCGTGGGTGATTCTCATGAAACCAGTTTTAAAGTGTCTGTAGCAAACTGAGTTACAAAACCATGATGCATATGCAGAAAATAAACTATCATTCTGAGGACTAGGATGTCTCTTTTTTTTGGAAAGTGCCTTATTTTAAATAAATGTTACATTTTCGCATGAATTCCGTACATTTTCAACCCAAATTCTCATTTTTGAAATGCATCTGGATAAAATTATTAGGTCATTTTTTTGTATGAACCCTTTTTTAAACTAACTTATTTGAATAAAGGACTAAATATGTTGCTGCAGTTAATCCATACATCATAACTGTCACGTTCTGACCTTTATTTCCTTTGTTTTGTCATTATTTAGTATGGTCAGGGCGTGAGTTGGGGTGGGCAGTCTATGTTTGTTTTTCTATGATTTGGGATTTGTATGTTTCGGCCTAGTATGGTTCTCAATCAGAGGCAGGTGTCATTAGTTGTCTCTGATTGAGAATCATACTTAGGTAGCCTGGGTTGCACTGTTTGTTTGTGGGTGAATGTCTATTTTGATTGCTTGTTTCAGCGCAGTTCGCATTAGCTTCACGGTTGTTATTTTGTTTATTGTTTTTGTATAGTTTTTCAGTGTTCAGTGTTTTCTTTATTAAAATTCATCATGAACACATACCGCGCCGCATTTTGGTCCTCCGATCCTTCTTGCCTCTCCTCGTCAGATGAAGAGGACGACCGTGACAATAACAATTGTATACTAGTTGAGGTTTACATTAAACTATAATATTTATTACGTACAAACACTGTCTGTGGAAATTTTATAAAGTTGCTGTGAAAACTCCAATCTGTTCTAAAATAGAGTTGTATTCACCCATGATGCATCATCTAGAGGAGTAGTCCTTAGATGACCACAAGTTCATTTATTCACTTACACAGTGCCTTCAGAAAGTATTCATAGCCCTTGATTTCCCCCCCACATTTTGTTGTGTTACAGCCTGAATTTAAATGGATTAAATTGAGATGTTGTGTCACTGGCCTACACACAATACCCCATAATGTCAAAGTACATTTTTTATGACAAATGGTTTAAAAATGTCTTGTGTCAGTAAGTATCCAAACACTTTGTTATGGCAAGCCTAAATAAATCCAGGAGTAAAAAGTTGCTTAACAGGTCACATATGTTGCATGGACTCACTTTGTGCGCAATAATAGTGTTTAACATGATTTTTGAACTACTACCACATCTCTGTACTCCACATATACATTATCTGTAAGGTCCCTCAGTCGAGCAGTGAATTTCAAACACAGATTCAACCAGACCAGGGAGGTTTTCCAATGCCTCGCATAGAAGGGCACCTATTGCTATATGGGTAAAAAAAAAAGCAGACATTCAATATCCTTTGACCATGCTGAAGTTATTAATGACACTTTGGATTGTGTATCAATACGCCCAGTTACTACAAAGATACAGGCATTCTTACTAACTCAGTTGCCGGGGAGAGGAAGGGAACTGCTCAGGGATTTTACCATGAGGCCAATGGTGACTTTAAAACCATTACTAAGTGTAATGGCTGTGATATGAAACAACTGAGGATGGATCAACAACATTGTAGTTACATGTACTTACAAATACTCAAATAAATGACAGAGTAAAAAGGAGGAACATGCATCCTGTTTGCAATAAAGCACTAAAGTAAAACAGCAAAATGTGGCAAAGAAATTCATTTTATGTCCTGAATACAAAAGTCTTATGTTTGGGGCAAATCCAACACAACACATCACTGAGGACCACTATTTATAGCATGGTGGTGGCTGCATCATCTTATGGGTATGTTTGTCATCGGCAAGCACTATGGAGTTTTTCAGGATAGAAACAAATAGAATAGAACTAAGCACAGGCAAAATCCTAGATGAAAACCTGGTTCAGTATGTTTTCCAACAGACACTGGGAGACAAATTCACCTTTCAGCAGGAAAACAACCTATAACACAAGGCCAAACATACACTGGAGTTCAAAATCAAATCAAATCCAATTTTATTTGTCACATACACATGGTTAGCAGATGTTAGTGCGAGTGTAGCGAAATGCTTGTGCTTCTAGTTCCGACAATGCAGTAATAACCAACAAGTAATCTAGCTAACAATTCCAAAACTACTACCTTATAGACACAAGTGTAATGGGATAAAGAATATGTACATAAAGATATATGAATGAGTGATGGTACAGAGTGGTAAAGGCAAGATACAGTAGATGGTATTGAGTGCAGTATATACATATGAGATGAGTATGTAAACAAGTGGCATAGTTAAAGTGGCTAGTGATACATGTATTACATAAAGATGCAGTAGATGATATAGAGTACAGTATATACGTATACATATGAGATGAATAATGTAGGGTATGTAAACATTATATTAGGTAGCATTGTTTAAAGTGCCTAGTGATATATTTGACTTCATTTCCCATCAATTCCCATTATTAAAGTGGCTGGAGTTGAGTCAGTGTGTTGGCAGCAGCCACTCAATGTTAGTGGTGGCTGTTTAACAGTCTGATGGCCTTGAGATAGAAGCTGTTTTTCAGTCTCTCGGTCCCAGCTTTGATGCACCTGTACTGACCTCGCCTTCTGGATGATAGCGGGGTGAACAGGCAGTGGCTCGGGTGGTTGTTGTCCTTGATGATCTTTATGGCCTTCCTGTGACATCGGGTGGTGTAGGTGTCCTGGAAGGCAGGTAGTTTGCCCCCGGTGATGCGTTGTGCAGACCTCACTACCCTCTGGAGAGCCTTACGGTTGTGGGCGGAGCAGTTGCCGTACCAGGCGGTGATACAGCCCGACAGGATGCTCTCGATTGTGCATCTGTAGAAGTTTGTGAGTGCTTTTGGTGACAAGACGAATTTCTTCAGCCTCCTGAGGTTGAAGAGGCGCTGCTGCGCCTTCTTCACGATGCTGTCTGTGTGGGTGGACCAATTCAGTTTGTCTGTGATGTGTACGCCGAGGAACTTAAAACTTACTACCCTCTCCACTACTGTTCCATCGATGTGGATAGGGGGGTGTTCCCTCTGCTGTTTCCTGAAGTCCACAATCATCTCCTTAGTTTTGTTGACGTTGAGTGTGAGGTTATTTTCCTGACACCACACTCCGAGGGCCCTCACCTCCTCCCTGTAGGCCGTCTCGTCGTTGTTGGTAATCAAGCCTACCACTGTTGTGTCGTCCGCAAACTTGATGATTGAGTTGGAGGCGTGCGTGTCCACGCAGTCGTGGGTGAACAGGGAGTACAGGAGAGGGCTCAGAACGCACCCTTGTGGGGCCCCCTGTTGAGGATCAGCAGGGAGGAGATGTTGTTGCCTACCCTCACCACCTGGGGGCGGCCCGTCAGGAAGTCCAGTACCCAGTTGCACAGGGCGGGGTCGAGACCCAGGGTCTCGAGCTTGATGACGAGCTTGGAGGGTACTATGGTGTTGAATGCCAAGCTGTAGTCGATGAACAGCATTCTCACATAGGTATTCCTCTTGTCCAGGTGGGTTAGGGCAGTGTGCAGTGTGGTTGAGATTGCATTGTCTGTGGACCTATTTGGGCGGTAAGCAAATTGGAGTGGGTCTAAGGTGTCAGGTAGGGTGGAGGTGATATGGTCCTTGACTAGTCTCTCAAAGCACTTCATGATGACGGAAGTGAGTGCTACGGGGCGGTAGTCGTTTAGCTCAGTTACCTTAGCTTTCTTGGGAACAGGAACAATGGTGGCCCTCGTGTGTGTGTGTGTGTGTGTGTGTGTGTGTGTGTGTGTGTGTGTGTGTGTGTGTGTGTGTGTGTGTGTGTGTGTGTGTGTGTGTGTGTGTGTGTGTGTGTGTGTGTGTGTGTGTGTGTGTGTGTGTGTGTGTGTGTGTGTGTGTGTGTGTGTGATGGACACTGCCCCAAAGCCTCCCATTAAACAGCTGCGATTTATTGTTCTCTTAAAATATTTCACTCTATAACCTTTGACCTCAATAATCCCTATCCACTCCATCTCTGTTTTATCTCACTGTGACAGTGAATCAGAGTTCTCTCAATAAAACTTCATTAAAAGTTAGTTTGATAATAGTGACTATTTAAACTCAGATAATGGTGACTTTGCCACAGCTTTACACGGTGTCCTCACTCTGCCAACAATGGAAACCCACACTGCAGAAGTCTTCTTACCTGTCAATGATTGTTGTTGTTTTTTGGTGAACTTCTCTTTCAAGAATTGACATTCAATCAAAGTAAAGTGGCTGGAATAGGACCCTTGTGCAACAATTAGTATAGTCCAAAAGACTATTTACTGCTTTAGTCCCATGAGCCAACAGTAATATAAAGACTTAACTCTGAAAAACCCCCACAATGTATGTGTGTGTGTATGTGTCTCCAACCGGTAAGAGTGAGATGTCTGACTGATTTCAAGGAGCCTTTTGATGGACCCTTTGATGCCTCTGGAGGTTCCTGAAACTTCAAGCCGAATAGGAAAGCTGATGTAGACTGCAGCATGAACCTCTCAGTCTCAATTACAGCACTCTGAAATCCCTGTCGCTGAAAGAGGACAACAAAAGCCTTCGTTTTTACACCACAGACAACATAAAAGCAATGGAGTGAGAGAACTGCACTGAGATCTGCCTGTGGCAACACTCGTAGTGGAAGACCGTAGAATTCAATACCACATCAATTTAAATGTTTTGTTTCACAAAGCAGTGACATCGAACGGACCAAAGAGGCACAGTGGATAAGAGGTGGTTATCCATGAGGATTGGGGATTTACCCTGGTAACACACAGACTGGGGTAGGAAGCCATTGGTTTCACTCAAGTTCAGTGTCCTTTTAGCTTTATACCTGTTATAACAAGCTGCCTGTCACAGTCAATGTGGGCCCGGCGGACACGGAGAGGGTCAATTTCAGAGCTTAAATGGAGTTGAAATAGAGATACCGAACGAGACAGGGATGCATTTAAACTCCTATCTATCACATTCATGTGTAGACACGTCTCAATGGAAATCTAGAATGAGAGCGAAGAATGGATTAAAATCCTGCAGCGCACGCAAGGTCCCACTGCTCAAGGCAGCGCATGTCCAGGCCCGTCTGAAGTTCGCCAATGACCATCTGTATGATCCAGAGGAGGAATGGGAGAAGGTCATGTGGTCTGATGAGACAAAAATAGAGTTTTTTGGTCTAAACTCCACTCGCCGTGTTTGGAGGATGAAGAAGGATGAGTACAACCCCAAGAACACCATCCCAACTGTGAAGCATGGAGGTGGAAACATCATTCTTTGGGGATGCTTTTCTGCATAGGGGACAGGACGACTGCACCGTATTGAGGGGAGGATGGATGGGGCCATGTATCGCGAGATCTTGGCCAACAACTTCCTTCCCTCAGTAAGAGCATTGAAGATGTGTCGTGGCTGGGTCTTCCAGCATGACAACGACCTGAAACACACAGCCAGGGCAACTAAGGAGTGGCTCCGTAAGAAACATCTCAAGGTCCTGGAGTGGCCTAGCCAGTCTCCAGACCTGAACCCAATAGAAAATCTTTGGAGGGAGCTGAAAGTCCGTATTGCCCAGCGACAGCCCCGAAACGTGAAGGATCTGGAGAAGGTCTGTATGGAGGAGTGGGCCAAAATCCCTGCTGCAGTGTGTGCAAACCTGGTCGAGAACTACAGGAAACGTATGATCTTTGTAATTGCAAACAAAGGTTTCTGTACCAAATATTAAGTTCTGCTTTTCTGATGTATCAAATACTTATGTCATGCAAAAAATAATGCAAATTAATTACTTAAAAATCATACAATGTGATTTTCTGGATTTTTATTTTAGATTCCGTCTCTCACAGTTGATGTGTACCTATGATAAACATTACAGACATCTACATGCTTTATAAGTAGGAGAACCTGCAAAATCAGCAGTGTATCAAATACTTGTTCTCCCCACTGTATATGCAGACAGTGGAAATGGAGATGTATAGAAAAAAGGAGGTGTAAATGAATCACCTCTCTATTACACAGTCATGAACTTAAACATCTGTCTGTAGATGTAGATGTGTGCAGTATTCCATGTAGGTGTGTGTGTGTGCCAGTGGGTGTGTGTATGTTCGTGTGTCTGCGAGTGTGTGTGTGTGTGTGTGTGTGTGTGTGTGTGTGTGTGTGTGTGTGTGTGTGTGTGTGTGTGTGTGTGTGTGTGTGTGTGTGTGTGTGTGTGTGTGTGTGTGTGTGTTTGCGGATGGGCGCCTGACAGTGAAACAGCTGGGGGTAGTGAAGGTTACCTAAACTGCCACCCAAGCTGCTCAGAACATCTTCATTTGAGTCAGTTTGCTAAACCAGCAAAATGATTCTGCAGCAAAAGGAAATGTAATTTATTACGTGGATCATGTGGATCATGATATTAATGGACATTTGTTCAGAGGTTGATGCATTTTTGTAAGGGAAAATCACGTCTGAAATGTCAAAGTGGAGTCCTGCAGAGGTGTTTGGGCTTCCAGCCTGCCTAAGCCAGTATCCCACCACTTAGACAGCTTGGAATTTCACTAACCAGCCATTCCTGAAGCCTTTTATCCTCTTCATCTTGTTAAGTGATGAGCGGTTGATTCTATTTTGATTTGTTGCTCAAATGGACTAATGAAAAGAGATTATGCAAAATCCAGACATGGACAATGTGGAACTGCCAACTCTCTCTCAAACTCACATATCTAGGGCTCTATTTTAACAAACCTAAACACCATGATACATCTAAGAGCAGTGTTATAGGTTCAGGGTTGTGGCAGAATTAATTTATAGTTGAAGTCAGAAGTTTACATACACCTTAGCCAAATACATGTAAACTCAGTTTTTCACAACTCCTGACATTTAATCCTATATAAATCTCCCTGTCTTAGGTCACCACTTTATTTTAAGAATGTGAAATGTCAGAATAATAACAGAAAGAATATTTCTTTCATCACATTCCCAGTGGATCAGAAGTTTACATACACTCAATTTGTATTTGATAGCATTGCCTTTAAATTGTTTAACTTGGGTCAAACATTTTGGGTAGCTTTCATCAAGCTTCCCACAATAAATTGGATGAATTTTGGCACATTTCTCCATGACAGAGCTGGTGTAACTGAGTCAGGTTTGTAGGCCTACTTGCTCGCACACACTTTTTCAGTTCTGCCCACAAATTTTCTATAGGATTGAGGTCAGCGCTTTGTGATGGCCACTCCAATACCTTGACTTTGTTTTCCTTAAGACATTTTGCCACAACTTTGGAAGTATGCTTGGGGTCATTGTCCATTTGGAATGACCCATTTGCGACCAAGCTTTATCTTCCTGACTGATGTCTTGAGAAGTTGCTTCAATATATCCACATCATTTTCCAACCTCATGATGCCATCTATTTTGTGAAGTGCACCAGTCCCTCCTGCAGCATAGCACCCCCACAACATGATGCTGCCACCCCCGTGCTTTACGTTTGGGAATGTGTTCTTTGGCTTGCAAGCCTCCCCTTTTTCCCTCCAAACATAACGATGGTCATTATGGCTAAACAGTTCTATTTTTGTTTCATCGGACCAGAGGACATTTCTCCAAAAAGTACAATCTTTGTCCCCATGTGCAGTTGCAAACCGTAGTCTGTCTTTTTTATGGTCTTTCAGGTTATGTCGATATAGGACTCATTTTACTGTGGATATAGATACTTTTGTACCTGTTTCCTCCAGCATCTTCACAGGGTCCTTTGCTGTTGTTCTGGGATTGTTTTGCTCTTTTCACACCAAAGTACGTTCATCTCTAGGAGACAGAACTCGTCTCATTCCTGAGCGGTATGATGGCTGTGTGGTCCCATGGTGTTTTCACTTGTGTACTATTGTTTGCACATATGAACATGGTACCTTCAGGCATTTGGAAATTGCTCCCAAGGATGAACCAGACTTGTGGAGGTCTACAATATTTTTTCGGAGGTCTTGGTTAATTCCTTTTTATTTTCCCATGATGTCAAGCAAAGAGGCACTGAGTTTTAAGGTAGGCATTGAAATACATCCACAATGATGTCAATTAGCCTATCAGAAGCTTCTAAAGGCATGGCATAATTTTCTGGGATTCTCCAAGCTGTTTAAAGGCACAGTCAACTTAATGTATGTAATCTTCTGGCCCACTGGAATTGTGGTATAGTGAATTATAAGTGAAACAATTTGTCTATAAACAATTGTTGGAAAAGTTACTTGTGTCATGCACAAAGTAGATGTCCTAACCGACTTGCCAAAACTATAGTTTGTTAACAAGAAATTTGTTATCCAACCTAAGTGCATGTAATCTTCCAACTTCAACTGTAGCTATTTTCACTATCACAATCGGCACACTTGCTGGCATTGGCATGAAAGGGCTGGGTTTAGATGAAAAAACAAGTTGTGGCTGTGTCGAGGCTTGGCCTCTCACTGGCCAATCAAAATGTATGGTTGCAAGTTTTGTATTCATGGTATTTTATGTATTGCCTTCGAATGAACTCCAATTCCAATTTTAGACATTATAGTTTGTTAAATGGCTTACAGAACTGAAATAACAAAATGTAGACCTATCCCAGCTTTTCTAAATAGGTTAACTTGAACCCATCTTCATTCCACATTGTTCTAAGTAATTGCATGGCTTCAATAGCATTCACACTGATATAGGGGCTAGGCCTACATGCCAAACATTGTCAATAATTAATATTACATGTATTATTGTTGAGGCACCATAATAATACTAATCAAATTCTAAAGAAAACAAAACAACAACCTTTTTTAATTAGGCTTCATCACACTTACAGGCACCATAATTTCTCCCTGTGGGCATATTATTATAACAATGCAGACTATGGGGGGTTTTACGGACATCCAAAATGAGACCAGCATGGCTAAAATAATGTGGGCCTGCCAACAAGCATAGATTATTAGGTGAATGTCAGCTCACTGTTTTACTGTTTTACTTTATACTTTATAGTTGAATTAAGCTTTCGTGATTAAGCTTGATTTCCAAGCAGTCTCAGGAGCCAAACTCTTCATCAACAGTGCTGACTTTGCAATTGCATTGGGTAGACAAACAAAGCCTTCAATGAGAGGAGTGGAGATTATGCTTGGATTTTAATCAAATAAAACAACAGATGGAAAAAACATTTGTTGCGTGACCGCAAAAAAACAGTGTTTGGTTGGTCTTCATTATCCCTTTCAGAGCTGCTTCAAATGAGTACTTTGGATCATGTTTTTAAGGACACACCTCAAATATTTCCTCCCCGCCCATCTGAGCTCATGCTAACATATATAAGACAGGTAAATTGCCGAACCTGGGCGTTAGGACTGGAAAATGCCAGAGCACCAGTTTTCACATGACGAAATTGCAAACTAACGTGCGTTTGACATAAGCGCTGCCTTAACGCCAGCCAAAAATAGAGCCCTTAGTATCTCACCATCGGATATGCAGTATTCACACCAACTACGGAGGCACAGTTCTGAGTTCTCTCTATAGTTAGAACAACCAATTATCATACATTGAGGAAAGGCGTTAGATCGACATCTAAACCTGTCTATGTGGTTTAACTCTTAGCCACAAGCTGTGATGTCCCTGAGACCCATGTTACTGTGTTAGAACAGACCCGTGGTGTTCTGATGCCTTCTATGAGTTATCTTTAAAGCAGGGGGAATAGCAGGACAGAGCGGGTTGGTTAAACAGAGTTGACTTTGGAGTCCTTGTGTGTGTGTGTGTGGGGGGGGGGGGCATGTCAAGGGGAACAGATTGATGTTTGACTTCCTTCCCTCTCTGATTGTGGTATTTTCCTACTTTCTGAAAGCAATTAGCAGGATGTCTCTAAGGGAGCTCTTCTCTTCCTTCTGCTCAATAGCTTTGTAGTGTTTATATTCCCACCCTCTGGACCATGCCACCTGAATACTGAAACAAGATAGATGCTCATTAGCTCTTCAAAAGCATTGTGGAGGAGAGGGGCCGGGTGCAATGCATAAGTGTGGGTAAAATTCAATTTTTTGGTGGGGGGGTGGAGGGTGTGTATGTCCGTGTGTGTTTGTAAGTGTGTGTGCGCATGTGCATACTCGATTGTTTGTAAGCGTGTGTTTGTAGGCGTGTGTCTCTGTATACATCTGTCTGTGTGTGTGTGTGGGGGGTAGCCTTTGGCACCTGACTTCACCTGACTTCCTTTTTTGTTTGTTGTGATCGATTCTTTTATTTGTCCTCTCCTCTCAGCCCTGCTTTAAATCCCTGTCCAGTAGCACACACTAGCCTCTGGCTGTTTACACCACAGCTGGCTTAAAGAGTGTGGAGCCACAGATAAGTAGAACACACACTGCACACAGACACACACACGAACGTACACACACATACTCAGATGTGACAGAAGGGTAGGGAGGGAGAGAGAGTGTGGGGAAAGAGAGATGCTTGCTGTTTGGGGTTTTAGGCTGGGTTTCTGTATAGCACTTTGTGACATCTTCTGATGTAAAAGGGCTTTATAAATACATTTGATTTATTGAATGATTGATTGATGGAGAGAGATAGAGAGAGGGGGGAAGATAGGAGAGGAAGAGAGAGGCATTGGGAGATAACCCTGACCCTCTTTCACCAAAGACCAACCACCATGCTATCAACAGGAAACTTGTGTGATCACAGTATATGTCACTGAACAAGCGCAACATGGCACCCAAGAGATGACCTATTCTCTGACACTTGTTTATAACAGGAGACATAGCCAGAAGTCAACACGTCTACATTTATGAGTCACCCTACTCAGGGGAATCTTTGTGATACCTAATGGGGTCCATCAATCCAAGATGCAATAAACTCTCTTGATAGGAGTGATCAGTTACAGCCAGCCGGCTGAAGTTTCTCTCATGCTGACTACAATAAAGGGTCATTTTGCTCTTCCTTCCTTTCCTCTCCTTCTGTTCACCGAGGGCATCAACAATATAAAAGGCAGATTTTCACAGAACATGTTGATGCCCTCAGTGAACAGAAGGAGAGGAAGGAAGGAAGAGGAAAATGACCCTTCATTGTTATTCTCTATGACTTTTTACAACTTCTTGGGTAATTGAAGTTTAGAAGAACTATAAACCATGACACAGCATTAGGATAATGAGAGAGTTGTTGAGTCTGTGTTACTTGTATTAGTTTGAGATAATGAAATGAGAAGCCCGCATACAAAATATTGCTGCTCCTCAGTGCTTTCATTCCTGCATTGTAATGTAATTATGGTGCAGCAATAACAATCTTTTGAACCTAGTTTTTAAAAAGTTATCTGATCTGATTTTTGTTATTATTATTATTAAAACTTGATTTATTCTTATCTTCCGAATAGGGTTATCCAATCTCAACTTTAATCAGGATTTGATGTCCTTTTGGTGGTTTTGAAAACACAAAGGTAGTGAATAGGATAGCTTTGATGCTGAAAATCAGAATTTTATTGATCCCACTGGAAGGATGGATTCAGAATGGATTTCGAAAGGTGAAAATCACTACAACCAAGAAATGTCAAAGTAACTAACATGAGGAGGTTAAAAAACGTTCTTACTTCTGAAAACCAACGTTTTATTGTGTTAATTTGATCACAGTATACGGTGCATTTGGAAAGTATTCAGTCCCCTTGACTTTTTTCACATTTTGATACATTACAGCGTTATTCTAAAATGTATTTTTGTTTTAAATGTTCTCATCAATCTTTGCACAATACACCATAATGCAAAATAATGCAAAAACTGCAAAAACTGTTTTTTAGAGATGTTTGCAAATTTCTTAAAAATAGAAAACATGTTTGCCAAAAGGCACCTAAAGACTCTCAGACAATGATAAACAAGATTCTCTGGTCTAATGAAATGTAACTCTTTGGCCTGAATGCCAAGTGTCAAATCTGGAGGAATCCTGGCCCCATTCCTACGGTGAAGAATGGGGGTGGCAGCATCATGCTGTGGGGATGTTTTTCGGCGGCAGGGACTGGGAGACTAGTCAGGATCGAGGCAAAGATGAACGGAGCAAAGTACAGAGAGACCCTTGATAAAAACCTGCTCTAGAGAGCTTAGGATCTCAAGGTTCACCTTCCAACAGGATAGCCCAGACTGTGGACAAAGTCAAGGGGTCTGAATGCCCTGTAAGCTACATGGACTCACTCTTTGTGCAATAATAGAATTTAACATGATTTTCGAATGACTACCTCATCTCTGTACCCCACACATACAATTGTTTTATTCAATCTTTATTTAACTAGGCAAGTGCGTTAAGAACACATTCTTATTTACAATGACGGCCTACCGGCCAAACCCTAACCCGGACGATGCTGGACCAATTGTGTGCCGCCCTATGGGATTCCCAATCACGGCCGGTTGTGATACAGGCTGGAATCAAAGCAGGGTCGGTAGTGATGCCTCTAGCACTGAGATGCAGTGCCTTAGTTATCTGTAAGGTCTCTCAGTTGAGCAGTGAATTTCAAACACAGAAGGGGACCTATTAGTAGATGGGGAAAAATACAAAAAAGCAGACACTGAATATTCCTTTGAGAATTGTGAAGTTAGTAATTACTCTTGGATGGTGTATGAATACACCCAGTCACTACAAAGATACAGGTGTCCTTCTTAACTCAGTTGCCAGAAAGGAAGGAAACCGTTCATGGATTTCACCATGAGGCCAATGGTGACTTTAAAATAGTTATAGTTTAATGGCTGTGATAGGAGAAAACTGAGGATGGATCAACTACATTGTAGCTACTCCACAATACTGACCTAATTAACAGAATTAAAAGAAGGAAACCTGTACAGAACATGCACTCTGTTTATAACAATGTACTAAAGTAATACTGCAGAAAAAGGTGGCAAAGCAATTCATTTTTTTGTCCTGAATACAAAGTGTTCTGTTTGGGTAAATTACAGCACATTACTGAACACCACTCTCTATACTTTCAAGCATAGTGGTGGCTGCATCATCTTATGGGCATGCATGTAATAGTTAAGGACTGCAGAGTTCTTCAGAATAAAAAAGAAAGGGAATGGAGCTAAGCACAGGCAAAATCCTAGAGGAAAACTTGGTCCAGTCTGCTTTCAAAAATACACTGGGGAATGAATTCCCATTTCACAAGAACAATATGCCAAAACACAAGGCCAAATATATACTGGAGTTGCTTAACAAGAAGACAGTGAATGTGTCTGAGTTATAGTTCTGACTTAAATCTGCCTTAAATTCTATGGCAAGACCTGAAAATGGTTGTCTAGCAATGATCAACAATGATTTTGACAGAGCTTGAAGAAGTGTTTCTGGAATAATGGGCAAATGTTGCACAATCCATGTGTGGAAATCCCTTAGAGACTTACCCAGAAAGACTCACAGTCTCTCTCTCTCTCTCTCTCTCTCTCTCTCTCTCTCTCTCTCTCTCTCTCTCTCTCTCTCTCTCTCTCTCTCTCTCTCTCTCTCTCTCTCTCTCTCTCTCTCTCTCTCTCTCTCTCTCTCTCTCTCTCTCTCTCTCTCTCTTACACACACACACACACACACATAAAGTAAAATGTAAATGACCCAGCAGAGCAGCTTCTTCCAAACTGAGAAGAAAGTAAAAAACATGACTTCTGGCTGGGCTTCTCCCTTCCCCTTGGGCTTCAGACAGGACATACAAACAGAAAGCCATAAAAGACAGACTTAGGGATGAATAGAACATTCCCTGGTGTATCTTGGGCTTATCATTTATTCCTCTTTTCTCGCTTTCCTTTCTCACACTTTCTTTCCTCTCACTCCAATCTCTAACTTTTCTTCATTTCCCACCCAACACAGACACACACAATCACACAAAGCACGCACATACCACCACCTGCTGTGTGTGTGTGTCTATACACATCCAGCCAACAGTAATGGTCCTCAGAGGAGTAGTGAGAGGCTGAATTTGAAAGCCTACTCAACCAAGGTTGATAGGACTAATTAGCGGTGCATATTCATGAGGCTGGTGTTATTCAGATATCTCCCGTCAACACAGCCATGACACATTCAGCCTTTTCCAATCAGCCTGTTTCCAGCCCTAAACGGTTACCTTTTTCAGAGAGACAGTTGGTGTTGATTGGATGTTTTTTGAGTGATATGCGTCTTTCAGCTGAGTAGTGTCAATGTAAAAGAGTCTGACTCCCTGCTTTGCGTGTGTGTGTGTGTGTGTGTGTGTGTGTTGTGGTGATGGTTGTGGTAGTGGTGGTGGGGAGGGTCATTAGTCAGGATGAACATGTCTACTTTTTCATGTATTTTATCTGTCTTTCTGTCTGCCTCTGTCTCTTTCTGTCTGCCTCTGTCTCTTTCTGTCTGCCTCTGTCTCTATGTCTGCCTCTGTCTCTCTGTCTGCATCTGCCTCTGTCACTCTGTCTGCGTCTGCCTCTGTCTCTCTGTCTGTCTCTGTTTCTCTGTATGCCTCTGTCGCTCCGTCTCTCTGTCTGCCTCTGTCTCAATGTCTCCCTGTCTGCCTCTGTCTCTCTGTCTCTCTGTCTACCTCTGTCTCTCTGTCTGCCTCTCTGTCTTCCTCTGTCTCTCTGTCTGCCCCTGTCTCTCTGTCTGTCTCTGTTTCTCTGTATGCCTCTGTCGCTCCGTCTCTCTGTCTGCCTCTGTCTCTCTGTCTCTCTGTCTACCTCTGTATCTCTGTCTGCCTCTGTTTTCCTCTGTCTCTCTGTCTGCCCCTGTCTCTCTGTCTGCCTCTCTCTCTGTCTGCCTCTCTCTCTGTCTGCCTCTCTCACTCTCTTTCTTTTTCTCTCTTTCTCTCGCATAATGGCACTTTGCTTGGTGGCTGTAGTGGATATTCATGCTGTACATTACCTGGAGATAAGGGTCTGTCCTGAATCTGGCATCACCACTGTAAGTGTACTCTGGCTGGGATGCTTTGATGTGTGGGTGTGAAACACTTTCTCTACCATTGGGGATGGACATATGAAGTCAGATGTAGGGTGAGGAGTGTGTGTGTGTGTATGTGTCTATGTGTGTGCATGTCTGCGTGTGTGTGTGTGTGTGTGTGTGTGTGTGTGTGTGTGTGTGTGTGTGTGTGTGTGTGTGTGTGTGTGTGTGTGTGTGTGTGTGTGTGTGTGTGTGTGTGTGTGTGTGTGTGTGTGTGTGTGTGTGTGTGTGTGTGTGTGTGTGTGTGTGTGTGTGTGTGTGTGTGTGTGTGTGTGTGTGTGTGTGTGTGTGTGTGTGGAGGGTCTCAGGTAGTGGGAAGGGTGAGTGGGAAAGGAGGGTACATTCATGTCCAGGCATGTATGTAGGTTGTGGATGGATTTCACTGCAAGTGGGTCAGTATGTGAATGTGTGACTGAGAGTGGGTAGCTAAGGTCTATTGGGAAAAGAGAGAAAACATGTCAGACAGAACACCTGCCTTGAAACCTCTCAAACCTCTGTTATTCCACAGCCTGATAGATGGAGAACAGAAAACATGATATGACAGAAATTATTTAACCAGTCTGCTGTCAGATATGCCGCATTTCAATGTCCATCACTAAGCAATCACACACACACACACACACGCACGCACGCACGCACGTACGCACACACGCACACACACACACACACACGCACGCACGCACGCACACACACACACACACACACACACAACAAGGTTGATTCCGGCGCCGACTGAGATGGCCGCCTCGCTTCGTGTTCCTAGGAAACTATGCAGTTTTTTGTTTTTTTACGTGTTATTTCTTACATTAGTACCCCAGGTAATCTTAGGTTTCATTACATACAGTCGAGAAGAACTACTGAATATAAGATCAGCGTCAACTCACCATCAGTACGACCAAGAATATGTTTTCCGCGACGCGGATCCTGTGTTCTGCCTTACAAACAGGACAACGGAATGGATCGCTTGCAGCGACCCAAGGAAACGACTACGAAAAAGAGGGAAACGCGGCGGTGTTCTGGTCAGACTCCGAAAAAGGGCACATCGCGCACCACTTCCCAGTATTCTTCTTGCCAATGTCCAGTCTCTCGACAACAAGGTTGATGAAATCCGAGCAAGGGTGGCATTCCAGAGGGACATCAGAGACTGCAACGTTCTCTGCTTTACGGAAACATGGCTTTACTGGGAAGACGCTATCCAGGGCGGTGCAGCCAACGGGTTTCTCCACGCATCGCGCCGACAGAAACAAACATCTCTCTGGTAAGAAGAGTGGCGGGGGCGTATGCCTCATGACTAACGGGACATGGTGTGATGAAGGAAACATACAGGAACTCAAATCCTTCTGTTCACCTGATTTAGAATTCCTCACAATCAAATGTAGACCGCATTATCTTCCAAGAGAATTCTCTTCGATTATAATCACAGCCGTATATATCCCCCCCCAAGCAGACACATCGATGGCTCTGAACAAACTTTATTTAACTCTTTGCAAACTGGAAAACATTTATCCGGAGGCTGCATTCATTGTAGCTGGGGATTTTAACAAAGCTAATCTGAAAACTAGACTCACTAAATGTTATCAGCATATCGATTGCGCAACCAGGGGTGGTAAAACCTTGGATCATTGTTACTCTAACTTCCGCGACGCATATAAGGCCCTGCCCCGCCCCCCTTTCGGAAAAGCCGACCACGACTCCATTTTGCTGATCCCTGCCTACAGGCAGAAATTAAAACAAGAGGCTCCCACGCTGAGGTCTGTCCAACGCTGGTCAGACCAAGCTGACTCTACACTCCAAGACTGCTTCCATCACGTGGACTGGGACATGTTTCGTATTGCGTCAGATGGGAATATTGACGAATACGCTGATTCGGTGTGCGAGTTCATTAGAACGTGCGTCGAAGATGTCGTTCCCATAGCAACGATAAAAACATTCCCTAACCAGAAACCGTGGATTGATGGCAGCATTCGCGTGAAACTGAAAGCGCGAACCACTGCTTTTAATCAGGGCAAGGTGTCTGGCAACATGACTGAATACAAACAGTGCAGCTATTCCCTCCGCAAGGCTATTAAACAAGCTAAGCGTCAGTACAGAGACAAAGTGGAATCTCAATTCAATGGCTCAGACACAAGAGGCATGTGGCAGGGTCTACAGTCAATCACGGACTACAAGATGAAATCCAGCCCAGTCACGGACCAGGATGTCTTGCTCCCAGGCAGACTAAATAACTTTTTTGCCCGCTTTGAGGACAATACAGTGCCACTGACACGGCCTGCAACGGAAACATGCGGTCTCTCCTTCACTGCAGCCGAGGTGAGTAAGACATTTAAACGTGTTAACCCTCGCAAGGCTGCAGGCCCAGACGGCATCCCCAGCCGCGCCCTCAGAGCATGCGCAGACCAGCTGGCCGGTGTGTTTACGGACATATTCAATCAATCCCTATACCAGTCTGCTGTTCCCACATGCTTCAAGAGGGCCACCATTGTTCCTGTTCCCAAGAAAGCTAAGGTAACTGAGCTAAACGACTACCGCCCCGTAGCACTCACTTCCGTCATCATGAAGTGCTTTGAGAGACTAGTCAAGGACCATATCACCTCCATCCTACCTGACACCCTAGACCCACTCCAATTTGCTTACCGCCCAAATAGGTCCACAGACGATGCAATCTCAACCACACTGCACACTGCCCTAACCCACCTGGACAAGAGGAATACCTATGTGAGAATGCTGTTCATCGACTACAGCTCGGCATTCAACACCATAGTACCCTCCAAGCTCGTCATCAAGCTCGAGACCCTGGGTCTCGACCCCGCCCTGTGCAACTGGGTACTGGACTTCCTGACGGGCCGCCCCCAGGTGGTGAGGGTAGGCAACAACATCTCCTCCCCGCTGATCCTCAACACGGGGGCCCCACAAGGGTGCGTTCTGAGCCCTCTCCTGTACTCCCTGTTCACCCACGACTGCGTGGCCACGCACGCTCCAACTCAATCATCAAGTTTGCGGACGACACAACAGTGGTAGGCTTGATTACCAACAACGACGAGACGGCCTACAGGGAGGAGGTAAGGGCCCTCGGAGTGTGGTGTCAGGAAAATAACCTCACACTCAACGTCAACAAAACTAAGGAGATGATTGTGGACTTCAGGAAACAGCAGAGGGAACACCCCTATCCACATCGATGGAACAGTAGTGGAGAGGGTAGCTAGTTTTAAGTTCCTCGGCATACACATCACAGACAAACTGAATTGGTCCACTCACACTGACAGCGCCGTGAAGAAGGCGCAGCAGCGCCTATTCAACCTCAGGAGGCTGAAGAAATTCGGCTTGTCACCAAAAGCACTCACAAACTTCTACAGATGCACAATCGAGAGCATCCTGGCGGGCTGTATCACCGCCTGGTACGGCAACTGCTCCGCCCTCAACCGTAAGGCTCTCCAGAGGGTAGTGAGGACTGCACAACGCATCACCGGGGGCAAACTACCTGCCCTCCAGGACACCTACACCACCCGTTGTTACAGGAAGGCCATAAAGATCATCAAGGACATTAACCACCCGAACCACTGCCTGTTCACCCCGCTATCATCCAGAAGGCGAGGTCAGTACAGGTGCATCAAAGCTGGGACCGAGAGACTGAAAAACAGCTTCTATCTCAAGGCCATCAGACTGTTAAACAGCCACCACTAACAGTGAGTGGCTGCTGCCAACACACTGTCATTGACACTGACCCAACTCCAGCCATTTTAATAATGGGAATTGATGGGAATTATGTAAATATATCACTAGCCACTTTAAACAATGCTACCTTATATAATGTTACTTACCCTACATTATTCATCTCATATGCATATGTATATACTGTACTCTACATCATCGACTGCATCCTTATGTAACACATGTATCACTAGCCACTTTAACTATGCCACTTTGTCTACTTTGTCTACACACTCATCTCATATGTATATACTGTACTCGATACCATCTACTGTATGCTGCTCTGTACCATCACTCATTCATATATCCTTATGTACATGTTCCTTATCCCCTTACACTGTGTATAAGACAGTAGTTTTGGAATTGTTAGTTAGATTACTTGTTGGTTATCACTGCATTGTCGGAACTAGAAGCACAAGCATTTCGCTACACTCGCATTTAACATCTGCTAACCATGTGTATGTGACAAATAAAATTTGATTTGATTTGATTTTGATTTGACACACACACACACACACACACACACACCACACACACACACACACACACACACACACACACACACACACACACACACACACACACAACACACACACACAGAACATATCTCTCTCCTCCCAATTATTCCAAGCAGACTGAACAGAGCATGCTCCAGTGTGTGCTGGGCTTTCCAACCATGTACTTACTATATGTGGGAAGGGTTTACTCTTGGGCTTAACACTGTCTCTCCCCTTCCGTCTCCATGGCACCAGACTTTTCTGGTCTCCACAAACAGAGGAGGACTTCCTGTGATAATGAGAGTGGAAGGTTCCTGACACCTGTCTGACAAGATGCCTGACTCAATATGGCTGCTTACCCCAGGGCAACACTTCTCTCCAGCAGGAGAGGGGGAAGCGTGTTTTCGGCACACCGCCTGGGATATTGACCGAAGTTATACCGCTGCATAATGCAGGAGATACGCAAACCATGCTATGTAAACGCCTGCCTCACATTCAAATAGCTGTGGGCTTTCTACTGCATTACTCTACCCCAGACGTAGGGAGAATACCTGCCCTCTCCCACTTTCTATTCTTCCCAGTTCCAGTTTCCAACGACGTTCTACTCCCGGCTTTATAGAGCACCAAAACCACAACTCTCCAACGAAAGTTCAGCCCATTGCTTCATCCTCCATACATACTTGAATGAAAGCTAACCTATGGACAGACCAATGACATTGTGTTAAGTGAGATCTGCCTCATTGTCACCTCCCGTTTGTCATATAGTTGAGAACCAAAAAACACCAAATGTTTCTTAAAGAGATCTGTCTCATTGTCACCTCTCGTGGTTCATCTACTCCTGTGTCGTGTTTAACATTTAGTATTGTGACAGTGGTTGTCAAGCCAAAGTTATTCTGTATTGATTATCTACCTCGGCTGCCTATTCATCTGTCTATTAAGTGTCTCTATATAATAGGCAGAAGTTATTCATTTGAGGCAATCACAACTAGGTTGTTATAATAACATTTTCCCTCCTTCCCACTATTCAGCAGCCGAACAAACAGTTGAACCCTTTGTATGCCATGAGAAACCCTAATTACTCAATTCTCACCCTCTTTTTTATTTAACTAGGCAAGTCAGTTAAGAACAAAGTCTTATTTACAATGATGGCCTAGGAACTGCCTTGCTCAGGGGCAGAAAAACAGATTTTTACCTTGTCAGCTCAGGAATTTGATCTAGCAACCTTTCAGTTACTGGCCCAACGCTCTAACCACTAGGCTACCTGCCATTGCTCCCTCTCCCACCTCTCCCTCCCTTTTCCACTCTCTCTGTAATGAGAAGTGTCCAGTGCGTAGGCGCCGGCTCTGTTAATTGAGCTAATTGGACGTGCCTCATCAGCAATGGAGGGAAGAAAGGAAATAATTAGTGTGTAAATGGCTCCAGTGTTACTGACAGGGAACTCAACGCTCTTTCCCTTGTTACAAGGAGCTCGCGTTGCAGGGCCACACTCTTTTCATTAACAGCTCCCTTCTTTATTACTTGAGGTCAAAAACTCAGAAATGATCGAACCATCTTGACATTAATTACAATTCAGAGGGAAATAATGTCACTGCTGTTGCAGTTCTTTGTGGCAGACTACTACTGCTGGTATCAACAATATACCACACAGGCTATGTCTGCATGACCTTTTTAAAAAGATATATATATTCTCCCTTTCTCTCTCTCTTCACATTTCCGATTTTGTCTCACATTAAAGCAAACACATTCAATCTTCTCTGCTCTCGCTCCAGATGCAGTAACTATTAGAAACGCTAACAGAAAATAGCCCGCTGGGCACAGACAGTCAATTCGACATTGAAATGACGTGGAAACAACGTTGATTCAACCAGTTCATGCCAAGTGGGAGAGGACAAGAGGAACAGAAAGACAAAGAGAGAAAAGGTTGAAACCAGTGGACAGTACACAAGCTTTAGCTCCATTCAACACAATACAACAGTCACTCACTTACCAAACAAAAACATTGCAACACAAACACAAACGCTTGTGTCCCTCATCTTGCCCATTGTTTCCCAAACTCAGTCCTGGTGCCTAGCTATGTAGTGCTAGGGCACCCAGGGGGATTCCATGACCGAGTTTGGAGACCCTGTCGTAGATCAACAAATTGGAGGTTCCGAAGAAGAACAATGACACCCCAGAGAGACAAAAAAAACGTCTCCCCTCAGGTAAAAGGACATCTGTCTGAAACGGGCAGGCAGAGGAAGAAAACAAACCTATCTCAACACAGCTCAACTCAACCTCTGTGCATGTGTGTCACAGAGCCATGACACTAAGACCCCCTCCTTCAGGTTGGTGTTTGATATATGAACACAGAGAGCCACACTCCTTCATACTATTTATTATGAATGAGAAAAGCGTATTTCTCAAGGGAAATTTCTGTCCATGCTATAGAAGAACACAGACCTATTGTATGCTTAGTGTGTCTGCACTCCGCTATAAAGGGGGGACAAGGACGAATAGATTAAAAACTATACTCGTCCTCTTTATCTTCCTCCTGCCTGCTATCACACTCTGCAGAGCACTGCCCCCTCTTGGTGGAGAAATGGTAGTGCTAGAGGTTTGAGACGCACTACAACCAGTACAGCGTTAGTCTGTGCTTCGTTAATAAATACATTAAACTAAAAAATATAAATGCAACATACAAAGTATTGGTCCCATGTTTTACAAGCTGAAATAAAATATCCTAAACATTTTCCATACACACAAAAAAAGCTTATTTCTCTCAGATTTTGTGGACAAATTTGTTTACATCCCTGTTAGTGAGCATGTCTCCTTTGCCAAGATAATCCATCCACCTGACAGGTGTGGAATATCCAGAAGCTGACTAAACAGCATGATCATTATGATCATTCTGTAGATCCCAGAATGTAGAGAGTGAAAAGCATACAGTAGTTATACATCAGTATGTTTATGATAGAGAGCAATAGAGCACAATGGCCCATCAACAGCACTTCCCTCCTGATAGGGACTCATGCCATTACTATTCACAGTTAATATATAGGTAAGTGCACATCAGCAATATGGATGCACCCTTGTCAGTAGTACTGTAACACTTTCACTATCAACATATTTCTCAATCCCTTACCTCCTATCTGCCCACACAGTTCAACACAGTCAGACAGTCATAGAGGCAGAGTGAGGCTTGAATAACAGGTGCAGTATTCAGGGCTGACAATCAGCAGGTGGGCAGAGGATTGGAGGACTGATACCTCCCTCCTCCAAAACAACACTAATAGAAATGACATCTTAAACTCTGTGGAGAGCAGTTAGGGAGGTAGGTTGGTTGGTAAATCATTGGGGTAAGCTACTGTAAAAAAAAAAAAAAAACTGCTTGTATATGTCTATTTGCAAATGTGTATATTAGTCAGAGTTCGCTCACCCAGAAACACAAGTGGTTTGGCTTACCCAGATTACATACAGTACATCTAGTAGTTCACCTAAACAGCAAATTCTCCCGTGTTAAATCAACACTGACAGTGTTAAATTTAGGACTGAGCCAGTGTCTATATGGGTACACACTTTTGAGTGTTAAATTAACACAGTTCTTAGTGCTGACACTGTTACACCTCATATAGTATTTTTAAAGTTCATGAACAGTGAAAATCATGTTTTTCATGAAATTGGATGATATTTGGATGAAACCAATTGCTTTGTGTCTCACCAAATTAGCTTGAGGAGATTTTACTGCAACACTGTTCACTTTATCCAAGTTTCTTGATATTTATTCACTCAAAAGGCTATTTTACATGGGAATCAGAATGACTGTTCGGGACCTTTAACATTAGGAAGTGTATGTAGTTTTTACCAATGGCGTTATGCAATAACACGTCATTGGTTATGTTGCTTTTGATAGCGGAACGCCGAGGCAGGCGTTGAAAGGGCTAAGCAGCTGACTTCCAAACAGTGTGCCGATGCGTGTATCACTTTATCAGAAGTACAGTATGTCATCAGTGACGTCTGAAGCTTTGTTTGATCACATGCTTTTTCAAACCGTGTTTTGCAAAATGCGAGATCCCAGTAATTTCGCTGTGGTTCTAGTGCCTTCTTCGATTCCAAGCTGCTTTCAAACACCAACCTCTACTGGACACTGTATTTGCAAATATAGTTTTACCTGACTAGTAGCATAGCAGGTAGATTAGGGAACAATGGAACATTCAGGGACCAGAGGTTGAATAGCGTTAAAGGCACACTATTTTGAACATTATTTTATGTGAAACCACACTTTCTACACTGTTGTTCAAATCATTGTTTTATTTAGTACAGTGTAAGCTTCTGTCTTAAGCATCCGGGGCGGCAGGGTAGCCTAGTGGTTATAGAGCGTTGGACTAGTATCCAGAAGGTTACAAGTTCAAACCCCCGAGCTGACAAAGTTCAAATCTGTCATTCTGCCCCTGAACAGGCAGTTAACCCACTGTTCCTAGGCTGTCATTGAAAATAAGAATTTGTTCTTAATTAACTGAGTTGCCTGTTTAAATAAAGGTAAAATAATGACATAGTTTGACTTTTTGAAAAATAGTAAAGGCAATAAAGAGAAGCATGATGTAAGATATAAACCTGGTTGATATTCCAACTTATTATAGGCTACTAAAGCCAACCATTTACCACTACATAACAGAGTTTTGATTTTTATTAAAACCATCTATCTGATAATCACACGTTTATTGCTGACCAGCAGATGTCACTAATGTGCATTGTGAACACATAATGAAGCTTCGAGAAATTAACCATTTTCTGGCACAATTTGGTTAAAGTGCCAAAGCCTTCATAAATTCTGTTTCCCATCACTACACCTCTCACATAGTAGCTTTAACCATTACACCAAGAGATCTGTATCACTTTACAAGGTCATTCATTGTTCAGTTTTAGATATTACAAGACTATTCAAAAACTTTATCACTACATGCTCTTATATAATCATTTTGATCAACTTCATAAATGTTATGCTCGTGCTTTAATAAACATAACCATAGACCACTTCAACTGGTACAACTTCCAATCATGGGTGGCCAAAGATAACAAATTCAAAGCCACACCCCCACTAACCCATGCATTCAATATAATTTCCCAGTTTGCCTTGCTTTTTCAGGTAAATTGTAAAGGTACCACCCATGACTATGTTTGTTAATGACATAGACATGGTTGTTGAATGTGCTCATTTTCAGTCCTGTGCACTTCAAGTGAGTTCCAACTCTAGGTAAATGTTGTCATTAAAATTGAACTGTTTATTTCCGGGTTGGAGCGAGCGGTCGCATTCGCACTTCGGTCCACAGGTAGTATTACTTTTCATTACTTTTCATTACATTTCATTATAGTACAACGGTTTGATTTGTCTAATCTTAGCAATTTCTTCTTAGCTAGCTACATAGCCATCTTTGTATCAAAGATAATTGCGTAATTATCGTATTTCGTCGTCCTAACGTAGTCTACTGCAGCTAGCCACATAGCTAACGTTCACCGTATAGCAGCACCGTAGAAACTATTACACTCAACTGAACGACTTGATTAGTGTAGTGTTAGCTAGCTACATAGTTGTCTTTGCTGTCTTCGTATCCAAGATAATTGTGTAGTTTAGAGTGTGTAGTCTTAGAGTGATTATCTTAATTTACCGAGGTTAGCTAGCCAGCTATTTGTCGTCCTTAACGTAGGAGACACTGCTAGCTAGCTAACAGCTAACAGCTAACAGCTAGCCAACAACAACCCGGTCGCATTCCGCTTCGCTCCACAGGTAGTATCACATTTTCATTTCATTTCATTACAGCACAACGGTTTGATTTGCTTGATCGTAGCTAGCTACATAGCTAGCTACATAGCCGTCCTTGTATCAAAGATAATTGTGTAGTCTAGAGCGATTTTCTAGGTTAGCTAGCCAGCTATAGTCGTTCTTTTAACGCAACGTAACGTAATCAACACTGCTAGCTAGCCAGCTAGCTCCCGAATAGTAGCACTGTAGAAACTATTACACTCAACGGAACGACTTGATTAGTGTAGTGTCAACAACGCAGCCACTGCCAGCTAGCCTACTTCAGCAGTACTGTATCATTTTAATCATTTTAGTCAATAAGATTCTTGCTACGTAAGCTTAACTTTCTGAACATTCGAGACGTGTAGTCCACTTGTCATTCCAATCTCCTTGCATTAGCGTAGCCTCTTCTGTAGCCTGTCAACTATGTGTCTGTCTATCCCTGTTCTCTCCTCTCTGCACAGACCATACAAACGCTCCACACCGCGTGGCCGCGGCCACCCTAATCTGGTGGTCCCAGCGCGCACGACCCACGTGGAGTTCCAGGTCTCCGGTAGCCTCTGGAACTGCCGATCTGCGGCCAACAAGGCAGAGTTAATCTCAGCCTATGCCTCCCTCCAGTCCCTCGACTTCTTGGCACTGACGGAAACATGGATCACCACAGATAACACTGCTACTCCTACTGCTCTCTCCTCGTCCGCCCACGTGTTCTCGCACACCCCGAGAGCTTCTGGTCATCGGGGTGGTGGCACCGGGATTCTCATCTCTCCCATGTGGTCATTCTCTCTTTCTCCCCTTACCCATCTGTCTATCGCCTCCTTTGAATTCCATGCTGTCACAGTTACCAGCCCTTTCAAGCTTAACATCCTTATCATTTATCGCCCTCCAGGTTCCCTCGGAGAGTTCATCAATGAGCTTGATGCCTTGATAAGCTCCTTTCCTGAGGACGGCTCACCTCTCACAGTTCTGGGCGACTTTAACCTCCCCACGTCTACCTTTGACTCATTCCTCTCTGCCTCCTTCTTTCCACTCCTCTCCTCTTTTGACCTCACCCTCTCACCTTCCCCCCCTACTCACAAGGCAGGCAATACGCTCGACCTCATCTTTACTAGATGCTGTTCTTCCACTAACCCCATTGCAACTCCCCTCCAAGTCTCCGACCACTACCTTGTATCCTTTTCCCTCTCGCTCTCATCCAACACTTCCCACACTGCCCCTACTCGGATGGTATCGCGCCGTCCCAACCTTCGCTCTCTCTCCCCCGCTACTCTCTCCTCTTCCATCCTATCATCCCTTCCCTCTGCTCAAACCTTCTCCAACCTATCTCCTGATTCTGCCTCCTCAACCCTCCTCTCCTCCCTTTCTGCATCCTTTGACTCTCTATGTCCCCTATCCTCCAGGCCGGCTCGGTCCTCCCCTCCCGCTCCGTGGCTCGACGACTCATTGCGAGCTCACAGAACAGGGCTCCGGGCAGCCGGGCGGAAATGGAGGAAAACTCGCCTCCCTGCGGACCTGGCATCCTTTCACTCCCTCCTCTCTACATTTTCCTCCTCTGTCTCTGCTGCTAAAGCCACTTTCTACCACTCTAAATTCCAAGCATCTGCCTCTAACCCTAGGAAGCTCTTTGCCACCTTCTCCTCCCTCCTGAATCCTCCTCCCCCCCCCCTCCTCCCTCTCTGCAGATGACTTCGTCAACCATTTTGAAAAGAAGGTCGACGACATCCAATCCTCGTTTGCTAAGTCAAACAACACCGCTGGTTCTGCTCACACTGCCCTACCCTGTGCTCTGACCTCTTTCTCCCTCTCTCTCCAGATGAAATCTCGCGTCTTGTGACGGCCGGCCGCCCAACAACCTGCCCGCTTGACCCTATCCCCTCCTCTCTTCTCCAGACCATTTCCGGAGACCTTCTCCCTTACCTCACCTCGCTCATCAACTCATCCCTGACCGCTGGCTACGTCCCTTCCGTCCTCAAGAGCGCGAGAGTTGCACCCTTCTGAAAAAACCTACACTCGATCCCTCCGATGTCAACAACTACAGACCAGTATCCCTTCTTTCTTTTCTCTCCAAAACTCTTGAACGTGCCGTCCTTGGCCAGCTCTACCGCTATCTCTCTCAGAATGACCTTCTTGATCCAAATCAGTCAGGTTTCAAGACTAGTCATTCAACTGAGACTGCTCTTCTCTGCATCACGGAGGCGCTCCGCACTGCTAAAGCTAACTCTCTCTCCTCTGCTCTCATCCTTCTAGACCTATCGGCTGCCTTCGATACTGTGAACCATCAGATCCTCCTCTCCACCCTCTCCGAGTTGGGCATCTCCGGCGCGGCCCACGCTTGGATTGCGTCCTACCTGACAGGTCGCTCCTACCAGGTGGCGTGGCGAGAATCTGTCTCCTCACCACGCGCTCTCACCACTGGTGTCCCCCAGGGCTCTGTTCTAGGCCCTCTCCTATTCTCGCTATACACCAAGTCACTTGGCTCTGTCATAACCTCACATGGTCTCTCCTATCATTGCTATGCAGACAACACACAATTAATCTTCTCCTCCTCCTTTCCCCCTTCTGATGACCAGGTGGCGAATCGCATATCAGTGTGGATGACGGATCACCACCTCAAGCTGAACCTCGGCAAGACGGAGCTGCTCTTCCTCCCGGGGAAGGACTGCCCGTTCCATGATCTCGCCATCACGGTTGACAACTCCACTGTGTCCTCCTCCCAGAGCGCTAAGAACCTTGGCGTGATCCTGGACAACACCCTGTCGTTCTCAACTAACATCAAGGCGGTGGCCCGTTCCTGTAGGTTCATGCTCTACAACATCCGCAGAGTACGACCCTGCCTCACACAGGAAGCGGTGCAGGTCCTAATCCAGGCACTTGTCATCTCCCGTCTGGATTACTGCAACTCGCTGTTGGCTGGGCTCCCTGCCTGTGCCATTAAACCCCTACAACTCATCCAGAACGCCGCAGCCCGTCTGGTGTTCAACCTTCCCAAGTTCTCTCACGTCACCCCGCTCCTCCGCTCTCTCCACTGGCTTCCAGTTGAAGCTCGCATCCGCTACAAGACCATGGTGCTTGCCTACGGAGCTGTGAGGGGAACGGCACCTCAGTACCTCCAGGCTCTGATCAGGCCCTACACCCAAACAAGGGCACTGCGTTCATCCACCTCTGGCCTGCTCGCCTCCCTACCACTGAGGAAGTACAGTTCCCGCTCAGCCCAGTCAAAACTGTTCGCTGCTCTGGCCCCCAATGGTGGAACAAACTCCTCACGACGCCAGGACAGCGGAGTCAATCACCACCTTCCGGAGACACCTGAAGCCCCACCTCTTTAAGGAATACCTAGGATAGGATAAGTAATCCTTCTCACCCCCCCCCCCTTTAAGATTTAGATGCACTATTGTAAAGTGACTGTTCTACTGGATGTCATAAGGTGAATGCACCAATTTGTAAGTCGCTCTGGATAAGAGCGTCTGCTAAATGACTTAAATGTAAATGTAAATATAATACATGTATTTTAAGGCCTTACTTTGATGGCCACGTTCTACCCCAACATAGTGGTGTGAGGAACCACCTGATTTTCAGGCCACATCAGACTAGCAAGTCGCATTGTGCTGACTTTCAAAATTAAGTGTAAGTTCTTTTTGAATCCAGTTATTAGTACCCCCCTCACAATAATCGTCAGGATCTCTGATGAAGGCGACTACTTAAACCATTTATAATGGAACAACGGTTCTAGTAACGGTGCAATAAATCTAACTAACAGGCTGGAATAGTGTAGAAAGATGTATGCTTTGTGTAGCATAAGATAATCAATCAATCAAAGTAAATGAAAACACACAGATATTAAAAACAATCCCCAAAATGTTTTGCTGCAATAGCACATGCTGGGAAATATGATATATATATTATATATATATATATATATATAATATATATGCCATTTAGCAGACGCTTTTATCCAAAGCGACTTACAGTCATGTGTGCATACATTCTACGTATGGGTGGTCCCGGGGATTGAACCCACTACCCTGGCGTTACAAGCGCCATGCTCTACCAACTGAGCTACAGAAGGACCAGATATGACAATGATTGTTTTGGTTTTGATGGGAATGTTTTACTCTCCACAGAGTTAAACTGACACAATCACACTCTCACTCTCAACACTTGTCATTAACACCAACACTGGGGTTATTTTACACAAATTAGTATGCATTTAACACTTACAGAGTTAATATAACACCAGAATCAACACTAGAAATGTTACAATTAAAAATCAACACTAGGTAACACTGGGCAATTTGCTGTGTAGTTACAAGACTGTGAAAGAAAAGAGAAATTCACCCCTTTTCTAAAGTTTCATATGAGTAACAATTATTGACTTAGTTCATGACACACACATACACACAGAGGATTCTAGTTAATAAACAGCTGAATAAATGTATGTCCAGTACTGTACAGTACATCTGGAGTCATGAAATATGAATAGCCTAAGCGTGTGTGGGCTCTGACCCATCTGGCCCCACCAGGTCCTGCTCAGCATTTTCAGAATGGACAATTGGCTCCTATTGCATATCTCAGCTCACTATAGAATACCTGAGCTCAAAAATGTCCAACAGTTAGCCTACACACCAGCGGCCTACATCCCGGAAGGAAGCCAGTCAACAGGTGGAAACATCACCATTTGAGGGAATGTCTTACAGTAAAAGCTCTCGGATTTGGAATTTGGCAAAACCGGTTAATCAGTCTCCTGGGTGGTAGAAGACGTATTGTCCAACACCCTTTTATTGTCCAACCCCAGCAGGCTACAAGCCAGGCCATAGTATGGTCCAGTATGATTATCAGGATCAGTATGTTATGACCCAGCATGTGTCTGCATTCTGTAATGTTGGAGCTGGAGTCCAGTCAGACTAAACTAAGAAGGGCTGAAGGGAGTGGAAGCAAGAGGCAGAGGGATCATTTGTGTCTGTGTTGTTATCATATCATGACAGGACAACTGTTGTCACCCTGTTGTCACCCTCAAACATCATCACAGAGCTCTGGCCAACTCTGTCACCAGCCTGCCTCACCGTACAGTTGTCAAGGCAACATTTTTAAGTGCTCCTGTAGCAGTTATGGTATCCTCATTCTCTTTCACTGGCTGTTGTGTGTCGAGGCCTGGATGTGAACGCGTAATAATCAAGGCTCTCTCTACCCCATTTACTAGGTCTATACTACCATCTAGTGAATACAGGAGTCCACTGCATGCGCTAAAATGTAAGAAAACGCCCTGCATTATCAAAGAAAAAGACAGGGGTTATTTCCTAAAACCATTCCGCTACCTCATACAGATGTACCATCTGCCTTGTTCCAAAATCCGTCATTGTGCATTGCGCTACCTGTGTAGTGTGTTTCTAGAACAGTACTAGAACACACTGAAACCACCACAGAGGAACATATTACATGTCTGCATTTATTTGAATCAGAAGACAATTTCATCATTGTAGCAGTAGTTTTGATACTTTTCCAAAAGATCATGACTTGTGAGATTGTTTTATAAATCATTTCATCAAAGTCGTTTGTAAAAAAATTAAAGAAGTTACTGAACTAAAGCATCTATAATATTACAATATACCGGTAGTATAATAGTAATCATAATAACCATAACTGTAATGATACCTCTATATGCCTTTGAACCTTTTTTATAATCATATATCTTTCTTTCTCTCTCTCTCTCCCACACACACACACAGTCCCATATCCTCTCTCAATAAACATGTGAATCTGAGGACAATTCTATTGGTTAAGCCCCATCGCATTCTCTTCCTACTTCAACAAAAACGCAACAAAT
This sequence comes from Oncorhynchus keta, assembly GCF_023373465.1. Lineage (NCBI taxonomy): Eukaryota > Metazoa > Chordata > Actinopteri > Salmoniformes > Salmonidae > Oncorhynchus > Oncorhynchus keta. The sequence goes on along the minus strand of NC_068427.1, from coordinate 24,624,470 downwards.
GATTTCAGACGCTCAAGGGGGGAAAAAATAAAAGAAGAAGAGTAAAGAAATATGACATCAACTCAAAACGCAAGATAACCTGGAAGCAAATACATAACTGATACATCGTTCAATATTCGAGGGAACATATTTACAACCAAAAAAAGGAATGGGCTTCTGCATAGATCCACGGGACATAACAAAAACATGGCTAAAAAGAGAGAGGGAGAGAAAGAAAAAGAAAGAGAGACATTTACAGTTGAAGTCGGAAGTTTACATACACCTTAGCCAAATACATTTAAACTCAGTTTTTCACAATTCCTAATATTTAATCCTAGTAACACTTCTGTCTTAGGTCAGTGAGGATTACCACTTTATTTTAAGAATGTGAAATGTCAGAATAATAGTAGAAAGAATGATTTATTTCAGCTATTATTTCTTTCATCCCATTCCCAGTGGGTCAGAAGTTTACATACACTCAATTAGTATTTGGTAGCATTGCCTTTATATTGTTTAACTTGGGTCAAACGTTTCCGGTAGCCTTCCACAAGCTTCCCACAATAAGTTGGATACATTTTGGCCCATTCCTCCTGACAAAGCTGGTGTAACAGAGTCAGGTTTGTAGGCCTCCTTGCTAGCACACACTTTTTCAATTCTGCCCACAAATTTTCTATAGGATTGAGGTCAGGGCTGTGTGATGGCCACTCCAATACCTTGATTTTGTTGTCCTTTAAGCCATTTTGCCACAACTTTGGAAGTATGCTTGGGGTCATTGTCCATTTGGAAGACCCATGTCTTGAGATGTTGCTTCAATATATCCACATAATTTTCCTCCCTCATGATGCCATCTATTTTGTGAAGTGCACCAGTCCCTCCTGCAGCAAAGCACCCCCCACAACATGATGCTGCCACTCCCGTGCTTCATGGTTGGGATGGTGTTCTTTGGCTTGCAAGCATCGCCCTTTTTCCTCCAAACATAAGAATGGTCATTATGGCCAAACAGTTCTATTTTTGTTTCATCAGACCAGAGGACATTTCGACAAAAAGTACGATCTTTGTCCCCATGTGCAGTTGCAAACCGTAGTCTGGCTTTTTTATGGCTGTTTTGGAGTAGTGGCTTCTTCCTTGTTGAGCGGCCTTTCAGGTTATGTCGATATTGGACTCGTTTTACTGTGGATATAGATAATTTTGTACCTGTTTCCTCCAGCATCTTCACAAGGTCCTTTGCTGTTGTTCTGGGATTGATTTGCACTTTTCGCACCAAAGTACATTCATCTCTAGGAGACAGAACGCTTCTCCTTCCTGAGAGGTATGATGGCTGCGTGGTCCCATGGTGTTTATACCTACGTACTATTGTTTGTACAGATGAACGTGGTACATTCAGGTGTTTGGAAATTGCTCCCAACGATGAACCAGACTTGTGAAGGTCTACATTTTTTTTTCTGAGGTCTTGGATGATTTCTTTTGATTTTCCCATGATGTCAATCAAAGAGGCGTTTGAAGGTAGGCCTTGAAATACATGCGCAGGAACACCTCCAATTGACTCAAATTATGTCAATTAGCCTATCAGAAGCTTCTAAAGCCATGACATCATTTTCTGGAATTTTCCAAGCTGTTTAAAGGCACAGTCAACGTAGTGTATGTAAACTTCTGACCCAGTGGAATTGTGATACAGTGAGTTGTAAGTGAAATAATCTGTCTGTAAACAATTGTTAGAAAAATTACTTGTGTCATGCAAAAAGTTGATGTCCTAACCGATTTGCCAAAACTATAGTTTGTTAACAAGACATTTGTGGAGTGGTTGAAAACTAGTTTTAATGACTTCAACCTAAGTGTATGTAAACTTCCAACTTCAACTGTATATGAAGGCAGCTGCACAAGCGGAAGAGTGGGACAGGATAAGAACACATAATTATGTGCAACACTACACTATAAATGTGATGTCTTTAGATTGGGTCATGGTACTCATTTGGAGGTCTATAGTACATAGAGTACAACATCCATGTCATTGTGATCTAGATTGAATTGATAGGGCCTTAAACCACATTAGCATAATAGGGAATCAAACCTAGCAATCACAGCAGAGTTGCATACATGCCTGCATTGACCATATCGAAATTAGAAAAACGTATATTCATGGAATTTCATAACGTCTATCTTTATTTGGAGAAAGCTTGTGTACAGTAACGTTTATGGTGAGTCTATGGCACAGTATTGTCAGTGAAAGATGGCATGGAGAACACATACTGTGGTCATCAGCCAGGACAGCCATTGGTAGTACATGATGCATTACTGCATGTAAAAGGGACTTGACTTAGTGTGTTGATGTAAAGCTATAGTAATGTATGTTCAGGGTCAGATCACACCAATGTCCATAAGGTCATTGGATCTCGACCTTATATCAGATATGGAACATGGAAAAATCAAGAGCAAGACAAGATGCAATTTTCCTAGAATATTGCTGGGCCTCATTTTGGTGGAGTAGCCTACTAACGTGTTAGACTCCTACAGGGTATGGGTCACACATAAGAGTGAGAGTCAGGAGATACAGTATAAGGATTGTCTTGATGCAGTAGGGTAGCACTGAAGCTAACATGCTAACATAAGCCCTTTTAGGGCACTTTGACTAAATGGTATTGTAGCTGCTTATATTTGGTGATAATATCTCTTTCCTCTCAGGACATACTATTTAGAGCTCTCTAAAAGGGCCATGGCTTTAATCTGGCCATGTGTGGGATTCTCTTGCATACTGTAACATCACATACTCGCTGATTTAGGGTTTGGCCTAGGGTCCCCTTTGTTCATTTTGATTTGTCAACCATCCATTCTCTCCCCTCTGTCACTTTGTGACTCCTCCCTCTCTTTCTCATTTCATCCTCCGTTAATGTTTTTTCTCCATATCCCTACCTTCCCTCTGAATCTCTGTCAACCTCTTTTTCACTCATCTCTCAGATGGACAGAACGAGTCTGTTTACTAGAAGATGACGTTCAGATCTATTGTAGGTGTAATGCTGATGAAGGTCTAGATGAGAGGCTGATAGAGGTGTAATGCTGATGAAGGTGTATGTATGCTGTGTGCTGACTTACAGTAGGTGTTAGGTGCTGATGAAGAAGTATTAATGGGGCTAGTTAATGTTGTGTCTCCGGAGGGCTCTAAAAACAGGACATTTCCGACACACCTGCAGGCCCCTTGGCACAGTCATGCTAATGAGGTCTCCAGAGAAGACTGGCTCTGTGCTGAACTTGACTAATTAGTGAGCCACCAGAAGCCCCTCGAACATACACACACACACCTCCATTATCACTAGGTTCCGAAGACCTCAGCCTCCTGTATCCTAATGCATCTGCTTTGACTATCTTTGACCCCATCTTTCAGTGGTCCAATCTTGCTAGGATTTCATTTGACATTCTACCTTTAATACATAATTTATAATAAATTCTTGAAATAAACCTATTCAAGAACCCCATCTACTGTTGGCCTATGGAATTACATGCCATGGAACCAGAGAGGAAACGGCAATGATGGGATGAAGGAACCAGAGAGGAAACGGCAATGATGGGATGAAGGAACCAGAGAGGAGACAGGAATGATGGGATGAAGGAACCAGAGAAGAAACAGGAATGATGGGATGAAGGAACCAGAGAGGAGACAGGAATGATGGGATGAAGGAACCAGAGAGGAGACAGGAATGATGGGATGAAGGAACCAGAGAGGAGACAGGAATGATGGGATGAAGGAACCAGAGAAGAAACAGGAATGATGGGATGAAGGAACCAGAGAGGAGACAGGAATGATGGGATGAAGGAACCAGAGAGGAGACAGGAATGATGGGATGAAGGAACCAGAGAGGAGACAGGAATGATGGGATGAAGGAACCAGAGAGGAGACAGGAATGATGGGATGAAGGAACCAGAGAAGAAACAGGAATGATGGGATGAAGGAACCAGAGAGGAGATAGGAATGATGGGATGAAGGAACCAGAGAGGAGACAGGAATGATGGGATGAAGGACCCAGAGAGGAGACAGGAATGATGGGATGAAGGAACCAGAGAAGAAACAGGAATGATGGGATGAAGGAACCAGAGAAGAAACAGGAATGATGGGATGAAGGAACCAGAGAAGAAACAGGAATGATGGGATGAAGGAACCAGAGAGGAGACAGGAATGATGGGATGAAGGAACCAGAGAGGAGACAGGAATGATGGGATGAAGGAACCAGAGAGGAGACAGGAATGATGGGATGAAGGAACCAGAGAGGAGACAGGAATGATGGGATGAAGGAACCAGAGAGGAGACAGGAATGATGGGATGAAGGAACCAGAGAGGAGACAGGAATGATGGGATGAAGGAACCAGAGAGGAGACAGGAATGATGGGATGAAGGAACCAGAGAGGAGACAGGAATGATGGGATGAAGGAACCAGAGAGGAGACAGGAATGATGGGATGAAGGACCCAGAGAGGAGACAGGAATGATGGGATGAAGGAACCAGAGAGGAGACAGGAATGATGGGATGAAGGAACCAGAGAAGAAACAGGAATGATGGGATGAAGGAACCAGAGAGGAGACAGGAATGATGGGATGAAGGAACCAGAGAGGAGACAGGAATGATGGGATGAAGGAACCAGAGAGGAGACAGGAATGATGGGATGAAGGAACCAGAGAGGAGACAGGAATGATTGGATGAAGGAACCAGAGAAGAAACAGGAATGATGGGATGAAGGAACCAGAGAGGAGACAGGAATGATGGGATGATGGAACCAGAGAAGAAACGGGAATGATGGGAGGATGGGTTCAAATCAACAGATCCTGCATTCACAACCTATCGGAGTAATCTAAATTCTAATTACAACCTTGCAACTCAGGTATCATCTCTGGACCCCAAATTCCATGACATGCTGAACTCTGACATCACCTAAGGAAAATACTTTGATGACAGCATTTTCGGCAGTTAAATGCAACAACAAAACATTATTTATCAAAAACAATTAATATGATGGGTTTGAACACTATCATTTGTTTTTGAGCATGAAAGTATGTTTACGGTTGAAGTTAGTAGTTTGACGTTAGCCTGTTGGTGTTCTCAACGAGTTCAAAGCATGTGAATGTACACAAGTCCATTGCTCTACACGTTTCATTTCCCAACACTCCGAGGGTCGTGAATGCAGCATGTCGTGAATGCAGCATGTCGTGAATGCAGCATGTCGTGAATGCAGCATGTCGTGAATGCAGCATGACTATGAGTAAGACAACAAGTAAACAGACAGATCTCACAATGGAGAATGCAACAATGAATGAGAGGAGAACCAGTTTTCTACTTGTTTCTCAAGTTGTGGGTCCTGTAGTTGACTAGTAGAATCTGACAAGCCGGACCTAGCAATAGGAGGCTAACATATATATTCAACAGACATGAAAGTGGAGAATTCTGCATTCAGCATACATTTGTTAGGCCTAAAATACCTGACACCACTATCTATCAGTTCAGTTAATCAGCTAGAAAACAAAGGGACAAGAAATGATTAAAACAGCCCTTAAATATTGCCTTTTCTTCCAGCTCACATTAACCATAATGCTAACAGCAATGTTAACATAATGCCATTGAGCTTCTCAGCCTTACTGTGCCGCCCAACGTTTCTCCTCAAACATACTACATACTGGGTCCTACACCTGCCCGCTCTCTATAGCAACACATTAAACACCTTTTAAGCAAATGCATACCTTTGAAGGTATACCCCTAAGCATGCAGTGTGAACTGAGATACCTGAAGCCATACCTCAAGCACATTTTTGTCTGTGTTTGTATATAGAAATAAGCCCTTTACACAATGTGAGTTAAGTAACATTAGTTGAAGAAAGCAGAGGACATGCTACCTTACTGGTGGTGTTTTGGGGGTGCAGTAGTGTTCTCCACCACAGAGGGGGGCTAAGGCTATGTAAAGCAAACCAACAAGGCTGTGAATTTCACATCATTAAGAGCCTCCACATGCAAGTACAGAATAGAGGTAAGACATTTTGATTAGACAAACAGTAGACATTCTATGTGTGGAGTGCTGGGCTGAGAAGACACAGAGCATGGACAGAGTGTGTGGTAGGGACAGAGAAATGCAAGTAGGATACTTCTATATCAAGGGGTTGTCTTCTATATTGAGAAGCATTACAATTGTATCACTGGCCAGTAGTGTAGTCTGGGTGTACGTTCATTTTTACCAAGGATCATTTGTTTACATTGTAGCAGATGCTCTTATCCAAAGCAATTTACAGTAGTAAGTGCATACATTTTCATACTGGTCCCCCGTGGGAGTCGAACCCACAATCATGGCAGTGTAAACACCATTCTCTACCAATTTAGCCACACAGAACCATGAGAGCAAACTACTACTCTAACATTTTAGTGTCCTTTCCTACATCTAAAGCCGCTTTAGGAATGGGAACCCAAATGAGTGAAGACTTCAGAGTAGACACCCACACACAATCACACACACACAAATACGCACACACTCACAACTTTGCTTTTTGATGTTATCTATCCTATATCAATGAGACATTTCCTTCCTGCACAAGAGACCCATAAAGGAACAACATAAAGGATGGACATTCTAAGTGGACAGTGAGTGTTATCCGGTAGTCAGCCAGTGCAACAGAAAGCCAGAACAGGGAAACAGTGTAAAAAAGCGCAGCGAGAGAAACTCAGCAGTGAGGAGGCCTTCCTACTCAACAAAGGCTGCTGCATTGTCCCATTTTCCCGACACTGTCATGTTTTCGTCTCGTTGTTTGTAAGTCTGTTTGCTTTGATTGATTTGCACGTCTTCCATTTATAAGTAGTCCAACACCTCTGCAAAGACTCAATTACCCAGAAAGCTCAGCGGCTGCAGACGTCTAGCCAACAGCACATAGCATTCCCGACCGAGGCGGAGATGTTTCATATTGTCGTGACAACCTATATCATCGGCCATCCCATCACTCCTCGTTGGCGGGGGAGCTCTCCTCCAGAGGGGCGAGTGAGGCAGGGAGGCCCAGCCCTGTTGCATTGTGGGATGCGGTTAGGGAGGCGACAGTGTGCAGGAGGACAAGGACTAGCAGGCAGAGTTTGAGCCGGCTGTTGCACACTCTGCACACGGCCGAGGAACTGAGAGAGGTACGGTGGTGACAGGATGGGTGAGTTCTTTTGAGGGTCCCCCGGGAATGGTTGTTGTCATCTTCTGTCTGGAAGTCCCACCGAACATCACAGCACTCCGCGTCTGCATCCACGCCCCCATGGTACTCCTCCAACAGCCCTGCAGAGGAGGGACACATATTCACATGAACAATAAAGCCCGAGGTGGTGTGGTATATGGCCAATATACCAAGGCTAAGGGCTGTTTCTATGCACATCGTATCACGGAGTGCCTGGACATAGCCTTTAGCAGTGGTAAATTGGCCATTGCTATGTTAAACTGGTTAACAACATAATTCAAGCAGTAAAAATATATTTTTGTTGTTGTTATTTTGACACTCCTTCTCAATATAAAATATAATATGGATGTAAAAAATATCCTAATCACTCCAACATCTTGTTTCCACCATTATTTACAAGCATCCGATCACCTCAAATCAAGAAGGGCCTAGTGGTATAGGCTATAGGTTCCTTTTGGATTGGGCGACGGATTGTCTTCTGTACAACAACAACTGTTGCTTCCTCCATGCCGGCTGTCAGTGTCTCTGTGTGTCAGTGAGCGGTCTGCATACTAATGTGAGTGGGTGAACTTGTGAGGAGGGCTAAGTCGTCTCCCACTCTGGACTGTTTGACATCGAAGAGCTTAAGCCTGATGAGAGGCTCCACATAATTAAAGACTTAATAACGGTTGCAGCTCTGATCTGACAGGCCACACTTTCATGGGTGCACACACGTGGCGCACACGCAGGCACGCACAAACACACACACACACACACACATACACACAGGGGCACACAGGAACACACACAGGCAAACAAATTGGATATAATTCAGCATCAAGGACTGCACCAAATCAGCACAAAACAAAATGCATACACTTCAGAAGGCAGGAAAAGGGCATGACATTATACTCTTTTTGACACATAAATCAACATGTATTACTAGAGCTGACCTCTAACTGGCCCAAAAGGAGAAAAAAAATGAATTCTCCATGTGGTCTATGCCATGCGTAAACTCCTGTCTGGTGGTGTTGTTGAAATTGGCTGGCTGCTGACCGCCAGGTGGTGACATACAGTAAACTCACACCATTGTCACTCTGCTCATGGACAGCTGGGGATGCATTCAATAGCTTTGAGGTGGAAGCCATCATTCTAATGCAGACCTTAAAGGGGAAGCAGCCTCTTGACACAATAATTTGTGCTATACGGCATATCTCACACCACAGCAAACGCATGTTGGCATTTTAGTTCCATGAGCTAGTTGTAACAGATCAGTGCTGTGGTTGTACTCCATGTTTAACTTCTTATGGCTGGGGGCAGTATTGAGTAGCTTGGATGAATAAGGTTCCCAGAGTAAACCGCCTGCTACTCAGGCCCAGTTGCTAATATATGCATATTATTAGTATATTAGGATAGAAAACACTCTTAAGTTTCTAAAAACTGTTTGAATGATGTCTGTGAGTATAACACAATTCATGTGGCAGGCAAAAACCTGAGACAAAATCCAACCAGGAAGTGGGAAATCTGAGGTTTGTCGTTTTTCAACTCTTTGCCTATTCATTAAAAATCCTACAATGTGATTTTCTGGATTTTTTTTTCTCATTTTGTCTGTCATAGTTGAAGTGTACCTATGATGAAAATTACAGGCCTCTCTTATCTTTGTAAGTGGGAGAACTTGGACAATTGGTGGCTGACTAAATACTTTTTTGCCCCACTGTAAATATGAACTTTATCGAACAAAACATACATGTATTGTGTAACATGAAGTCCTATGAGTGTCATCTGATGAAGATCATCAAAGGTTAGTGATTCATTTTATCTCTATTTCTGCTTTTTGTGACTCCTCTCTTTGGCTGGAAAAATGGCTGTTTTTCTGTGACTAGGTGCAGACCTAACATAATCGTTTGGTGTGCTTTCGTTGTAAAGCCTATTGGAAATCGGACACTGTGGTGGGATAAACAACAAGTTTATCTTTAAAATGGTGTAAAATACTTCTATGTTTGATTTAAATTTAAATGATGAGATTTCTGTTGTTTTGAATTTGGCGCCCTGCACTTTCACTGGCTGTTGTCATATCGATCCCGTTTGCAGGATTCAAGCCTTAAGACTTTTTAACTGGGAGTATTCTCCAATATCTTCATATTATTTCCCTGTGCATATAACCTGTGTATCATACAGTATAACAGGCTGTACCTGTGCATATAAAACTGGGGCTTCCTCCGTGGATGAGATCGTCGTTGTCAGGAAGGATGAAGGGACACCTCTGCTGCACCTCCAGACAGTACTGGCCACATGGGATCCTCTTACTGCAGTGCATCTGTGTGGTCTGGAAGTACTGTGAGCACAGCCAGGGCTTATATACCATCTAGGGATTCAGAGAGGGATGGGATGGAGAAGTTGTAGGGAGAGAGCATATATTGACGGGTTAAAATTGGGTTGCCATTGATGGCGCACACACACACACACACACACACACACACACACACACACACACACACACACACACACACACACACACACACACACACACACACACACACACACACACACACACACACACACACACACACCATCCTTGACCTCTATTGCAATTGATTTACTTGAATTGATCAGACTTCCTGGTATTCAGCTTCCAATTAATAAGGGCGTTGGTGGGAGAGGTCCTCTCTCTCTCTAAGACATAAAGTACAGTATGCCACAGGCCTCTCTTGTATTCTATAAGCCTTCCTATTCTCTCTCACATATTCCTCAGTTCTACTGTACATATTGTCTCTCACATATAACATATTGTCTTTAATGTATTCCATACATACAGTACGAGCCAAAAGTTTGGACACACCTGCTCATTCCAGGGTTTGTCTTTACTTTGACTATTTTCTACATTGTAGAATAATAGTGAAAACATCAAAACTATGAAATAACATATGGAATCATGTAGTAAACAAATCAAATGTTAAACAAATCAAAATATAATTTAATATTATAAGTAGCCCCCCTTTGCCTTGACGACAACTTCGCACACTCTTGGCATTCTCTCAACCATCTTCATGACCTGAAATGCATTTCAATTTACAGTTGTGCCTTGGTAAAAGTCCATTTGTGGAATTTCTTTCCTTAATGCATTTGAGCCAATCAGTTGTGTTGAGACAAGCGATGGGTGATATACAGAAGATAGCCCTATTTGGTAAAAAATCAAGTCTATATTATGGCAAGAACAGCTCAAATAAGCAAATAGAAACGACAGTCCATCATTACTTTAAGACATAAAGGTCAGTCAATTCTGAAAATATCAAGAACTTTGAAAGTTTCTTCAAGTGCAGTCGCAAAAACCATCAAGCTCTATGATGAAACTGGCTCTCATGAGGACCGCTGTAACGTACTGGGTGTAGTGGTTGAGAAGTCAGTCGCAGGAAGCAGAGAGTTCAGGGTAGTGCTATATTTAAATGCACAAAACGGCGAACATAAGCAAACCCCACGAAAACACAGGGCGCACAACAAAACAAATGCCCCGAACACGGGGACTTACCAGAAAAACCCACGAAATGGGAAACACGTAACCCACAGACATGCACACAAGTTACACAAAACATAGAATGAAAAACATAGAATGCCAACCCCAACTCACGCCCTGACCAAACCAAAATAGAGACATAAAAAAGGAACTAAGGTCAGGACGTGACAACTGCCACAGGAAAGGAAAGACCCAGAGTTACTTCTGCTGCAGAGGATAAGTTCATTAGAGTTAACTGCACCTCAGATTGCAGCCCAAATAAATGCTTTACAGAGTTCAAATAACAGACACATCACAACATCAACTGTTCAGAGGACTGCGTGGATCAGGCCTTAATGGTTGAATTGCTGCAAAGAAACCACTACTAAAGGACATCAATAATATGAAGAGACTTGCTTGGGCCAAGAAACGAGCAATGGACAATAGACTGGTGGAAATCTGTCCTTTGGACCAAACTGCTGTGTCTTTGTTAGACTCGGAGTAGGTGAACGAAGGATCTCTGCATGTGTGGTTCCCACCGTGAAGCATGGAGGAGAATGTTTTATGGTGTGGGGTGTTTTACTGGTGACACTGTCTGTGATTTATTTAGAATTCAAGGCACAACTAACCAGCATGGCTACCACAGCATTCTGCAGCGATACACCATCCCATCTGGTTTGGGCTTAGTGGGACTATGATTTGTTTTTCAACAGGACAATGACCCAACACACCTCCAGGCTGTGTGAGGGCTATTTGACCAAGAAGGAGAGTGATGGAGTGCTGCATCAGATGACCTGGCCTCCACAATCACTAGACCTCAACCCAGTTGAGATGGTTTGGGATGAGTTGAACTGCAGATTGAAGGAAAAGCAGCCAAAAAGGCTGTTGGAAAATAATTCCTTGTGAAGCTGGTTGAGAAGCTGGTTGCAAAGCTGTCATCAAGGCAAAGGGTGGCTCCTCTAAAATCTAAAATATATTTAGATTAGTTTAACTTTTTTTTGGTTACTACATGATTCCAAATGTGTTATTTCATAGTTGTTATGTCTTCACTATTATTCTACAATGTAGAAAATAGTAAAAATAAAGAAAAACCCTTGAATGAGTAGGTGTCTCCAAACCTTTGAATGGTACTGTACACCTACTGTACCTACGCAACCCTTCATACAGTACACAATGTATTCCATTGACCTATTGCCTCAGACATATTCCAGAGGCCTTCCTATTCTCGCACACATATTTCCTAGGTATATTCCCTGGACTCCTCGTCTCAACAGATTTACGATAAGCCCGCTGTCGCTATATGGTGTATTGTGGAGCTGACACCTGTTAGCGAGTGTGTCTCCTAGTTCTCCACGCCGCTCCCGGTCCCCATGCGGCTACGGTAATTAGACGGTGGTTCCGGTGAATCACTCAAAGCTTGTTTGGGGAAGTGGGGAGCGCTAGGCACGTTAGTGCCCGCCGCGGGCTAACCGTCACGGCTCAACACACTGCACCCAATCATAGATCTTGTCAATCCCCTCCGCAGATGAGATAGTTATGCTGTGTGTGTGTGTGTGTGTGTGTGTGTGTGTGTGTGTGTGTGTGTGTAAGGCTCTTGCTCAAATGATGTGACTCTCAATGTGCTCTTCATTAGATACATCTTTGAGCGGCATTTGATGATGAACAGTAAGCCAGGCATTAGCACGTAAAAAAAGGTGAATCTATTATTTCCTCACTCACAAACACAGGAAGCTTATGCTTTCAGCACCATGGACAGCTCTGTAAATAACTATAGTGAACATAAATCCTGTATAAATGCAACATGTAATAATTTCAAAGATTTTACTGAGTTACAGTTTATATACTGGACAATTCTTGATACACCACGGAAATTGTTGAGTGTGAAAAACCCAGCAGCGTTGCAGTTCTTGACACAAACCAGTGCGCCTGGCAGCAACTACCATACCCTGTTCAAAGGCTCTTCAATTGTCACCCACTGAATGGCACACATACACAATTAATTTCTCAGTTGGTTCAAGGCTTAAAAATCATTCTTTAACCTGTCTCCTCCCCTTCATCTACACTGATTGAAGTAGATGTAACAAGTGATATCAATAAGGGATCATAGCTTTCACCTGGATTCACCTGGTCAGTCTATGTCATGGAAAGAGCAGGTGTTCTTAATGTTGTATGTACTCAGTGTATAAGGAAATCAGTAAATTTAAATTAATTCATTAGGCACTAATCTATAGATTTCACATGACTGGGAATACAGATATGCATGTGTTGGTCACAGATACCTCAACAAGCTAGGGGCGTGGATCAGAAAACCAGTCAGTATCTGGTGTGACCACCATTTGCCTCATCGGAAGTGAGCATTTGCCCATTGAAGTCGGTTATGACGCCAAAGTGCAGTCAGGTCAAGACCCTGGTGAGGACGATGAGCATGCCAATGAGCTTCCCTGAGACCGGTTCTGCAAGTTTGTGCAGACCTTTTTCGGTTGTGTAAACCCGCAGTTTCATCAACTGTCTGGGTGACTGGTCTCAGATCATCCTGCAGGTGAAGAAGCCAGATGTGGAGGTCCTGGGCTGACGTGGTTACACGTGGTCTACGGTTGTGAGGCTGGTTAGACGTACTGACAAATTTTCTAAAACAATGTGGAGTTTTATTTGTGTCCAGCACAAGGTGCACCTTTGTAATGATCATGCTGTTTAATCAACTTCTTTATATGCTGCACCTGTGGATGGATTATCTTGGCAAAGGAGCAATGCTAACTAACAGGGATGTAAACACATTTGAGAGAATAAGCTTTTTGTGCGTATGGAACATTTCTGGGATCTTTTATTTCAGCTCATGAAACATGGAACCAACAATTTACATGTTGTGTTTATATGTTTGTTTCATATAATAATAGAATTCCATATGGATGTGAAATGAGAGTGAATTTAACAGAAAGACACATATTGCCCTTCACTCTGTGCTGGGCAGTGTGTGTATGTCACAGCAGTAAACACGATCACGTCATTACGTTAATGTCACATCCTCATCCACACATTATCACAGCATTGTGTGTGTGTGTTTGTGTGTGTGTGAGTGACTGTGACCTTACGCATAGACCCCTGCAATGTCTATGCCTGAAAATAGGGTGGCGATAGGGAGACAAAGACTTTGGCAAAAGCCTATGATTTCTCTCACTCAGCAGTATCTCATATTCCAAAGTCAAATCTGATCATGTCCCTACCCCCAGGGCTTAGTGGATAAAGAATCATGCTAGATAATCAATAACATCACACTCAGGGAGATTAACCCAACAACACGCCTCTGTGGAGACTTAACCCTCCTCCAACCAAAACTCTAAACACTCAGGATTTAGGCTAAATATATCCTTTAAAGTGAAGAAGAAAAGGCTGAGATTGGATGAAACCTAAAGCATATCCTAAGGCCAGTATTAGAGCTATTAGCTAGCAACATGGTTCAGGTTTGCAGTGTTGTTGCTGCTGTGAGCACTGCAGATTACTGTAGTGCTGCAGCAGGGCTAGCCTTGCATGGGGCCGCAGTGCAATGTATGGTCCACTATTTGTGCCTGCCTCTCTCTCTCTCTCTCTTTCTCACTCTCGCTACCTCGCTCTCTCTCTTTCGCTCCTTGTGGGAGGGGGGATGGGGTGAAAGGGGTCGGATGAATGGAGATACGTATAGAACACTGGAAACATTGGAAGAAGAAGAGAGCAATAAAAAATAAACTGGTACCTAATGCTATAAACATAGCCTCTACTTCAATCAACACCACTTGCATGCTCAAGGTCAGCATTATTTTTCCTGTCCTCACTGAACTCTTTCTTCACATTCTTCTCATTTTTAGTCATACTCGCCGTTTCATCTTTCTCAAACTTTTATTTGACTTTTCTCTTCTCTTCCCCTCATCCTGTCTTATCCATATGCGTTAGTGTCTCGTCTCCTTGGCTACAGTGTTATAGCTAAGCTGTCCTCCTGGATTGTATTATTCCATTATGATTAGCCTAATAAGGTTGTAATTGTCGGAGGGCCTTTCAGCGCCCTATAGTATTGGTTTTACAAGGCCTCGGTGGCCTTGCATCGTCAGAGCTTTGTCTTTGATGTTGTATCTGTGCTCCTGCTCCCCTGTACGCAGGGCAAACTGCTGACCGAGGTAGGGGTAGAGGGAGGGAGGGACGGAGGGAGTGCACGGGAACACACCGGATTACTGCAACCTTACACATAGAAATAAAATGAATAGAAAGGGTGTCTCCAAGTAAATAACGGCATAATGGGTGGACTTGCAGCCATTTTGCGTGTACACATGCCTGGAAGTAAAAGCAGGAAGTGTATCTTTCAATCTGTGCTGTGATTTGTTGAGTCAACTCAACTGACATTACAAAAAATGTATTGCATTGCATTAGCCACATCAGTTAGCACCATTTGAATGAACATTATATATTACCATGGCAATCCATCATCACTTGCTAGAACATTCCAAAATAACATTGAAATTATTGCATCACAATACAAGGCAGCCTTTGCGATTGTACCCATGAGTTTACCAGTCAAACTGCCAGGGTTAGAGGTTCCAAGCCTGTTCTATTCATTCTATTTCTAATGTCTTACACTCCTCACACACCCCACCACCACAGCTTACTGTAAAACATAGTCATTTACTGCTTCATTACATTCACGTTTCATTTATCCCCTCCCCTTTTTCTGCTATCCCTTTAATTTAAGCATCTACAGTACAGTAGTGTTGGAGTAAACCCTCAATCATCTACAGTACAGTCATTTGGAGTAAACCCTCAATCATCTACAGTACAGTAATTTGGAGTAAACCCTCAATCATCTACAGTACAGTAATTTGGAGTAAACCCTCAATCATCTACAGTACAGTAATTTGTAATAAACCCTCAATCATCTACAGTACAGGAATTTGGAGTAAACCCTCAATCATCTACAGTACAGTAATTTGTAATAAACCCTCAATCATCTACAGTACAGGAATTTGTAATAAACCCTCAATCATCTACAGTACAGTAATTTGTAATAAACCCTCAATCATCTACAGTACAGTAATTTGGAGTAAACCCTCAATCATCTACAGTACAGTAATTTGTAATAAACCCTCAATC